>NW_019396301.1:0-52513 GCF_000591075.1 Eurytemora carolleeae | reverse complement strand
CCCCCTTTTATAAACAAACTCCCCCAAATGTTTAAGATAAAATAAAAAAGGAATCCCCAGACCACCGTCAAATCCGTACTAACGAATAAGCGAACAACAGAAAATGTAGACAAATCATATTATATCAAATAAGACTGTCCTACACCCACACGACAAAATCTGAGACGACTATTTTACTAAATCAAGAATGAAAAGAGGTCTCGTTTCTTTACTTTTGCTCTGACTTCAAAGAATTCAGTTTTATTCTAATATTATTGGACTTTAATAAGATTCTTAAAATTAATACAATTGGCCTTTTTCTTTTACAAGTTAAATCGGACAATTAGATGAAAAAAAAAAACCAAGTATATGGACACAGATATTCCGACAAGAAAACTGAAAACATTAATCCAATTTGGTTTCATCCAACGGCCAAATTGTTAGTTCCCATATTCGCCGCTTGTACGTATTGTGGCGCTGCATGTCCGAGTTGTTTTATTTTAACTCTTATTCTCACCCCTTATAAAGAGACTCTGCACAAACCTGTATTCCGAGAAACTGGTTTCGTCTGACCGTATGATTGGTATAACTGAGACGGGTTTTATTGTCGTCTTCATGCTTTTACTTCGCTTTAACGGGAGTTCAGGTTTCTCAAACTGAATATAATATTTTAAAATTTCTGTATTTTTATTCCTAACACCTCCCCCCCCCCAAATTTACAATTAATAGTCCCCTTAAACTGCCAATATTTCCTTCTATACCTCTCCTTCTCCCACTATACCTCTTCTTTTCCCACTATACCTCTCCTTCTTCTACTTTACCTCTCCTTCTCCTACTTTTCCTCTCCTTCTCCTTCTCCTACTTTACCTCTACTTCTCCTACTATACCTCTCCTTCTCTTACTATACCTCTCCTTCTCCTACTTTACCTCTCCTTCTCCTACTATACCTCTCCTTCTCCTACTATACCTCTGTTTTAGGCTGATTTTGTTTGTTCTGCAGAGGCCAATATTTTTGCAGACCGGAGCTCTTACGGTCAAGCGAATTCGGAACACTCTGAAAAAAAATAATACATTTTTTTCTTTTCTGAAAGTAGTAAACTTTAATAGAATATTTCTGAAGCCTCAAAACTGAGAACAATCAAACAAAAATTCAAAGAAAGTTAAACAAAGAATTGAACAATCTAAAAACAAAGATGCATTTAATCAATCAAGTGATTAATTAATTAGTAAATTATTTCATTGATTATCCATCTGTGAATCGATCGATTAAACAATTGTTGAAATAATCCTTTGATAAATAACTTAGTAAATCAATACATTAATTGATAATTCATTGAATCAATAAAACAATTTATCAATCATTAAAATCCAATAATTTTATTCAATACCCATCAATTAATCAATCAACCAATCAATTTATAAATAAATAAATAAAGTTCATTGCCCAATCTATCAATTTATCCAACAATGATTCAATGGATCAGTTTATCAAAGAATCATTCGTTCAATGAAACATCCCATCAAGGATGAATGAATTAATGTAACGATCGATGCATAACTCAATCAATCAATCAATCTATCAATCAACCTTTCAACCTTTCAACCAACCAACCAACCAACCAACCAACCAACCAACCAACCAACCAACCAACCAACCAACCAACCAACCAACCAACCAACCAACCAACCAACCAATTAATCTACCTTAGATCCCGTCTGAGGAAGATCGTCAAGGTTGACCTGCCCGTTTTCCATCTTGGGCAGTTTTGCCATAGCGCTGGATATATGAATATCATGGTTCTCGTGATCAGCTCTCATGTTCTCCTTCTCCTCCTTCCCCTCCTCTCTCTCCTCCTCCCTCCCACCCTCCTCCTTACACTCAGGTCTGGACTTGTCAAAGAATGCCTTGATCTTTTTCATCGAGGGCCTGACACAGGAAATATGTTTAAAGAAAGAGTTTTCGTTTAATGAGAAAGTTGAAAGTAATTGTCCGATTTACAAGGTTTATTTGATCAAGGACTTTTTATTCTGTCGGAAAACATCTTTTTTCCATTGGGAGTGTCATTTCGTCATAATTAAAGAGAAGATAAAATTCTGATTTACTTGTTTAAATGGGCTGCAATTGTTATTTCAAGGGACTCTATTTACTGAGTAGTATGTCCGATTAACAATCTTTGTTTGATCATAATCAAGGGTGAATGGGAAAAGCCTTTTTACTGTCGGATAAATTTTTTTTTCAATTTTGAGAGTGATTTGATACCTTCTGAGCAACTGTGAATCCTTGTGTCCATTCTCCTCGGTTGATTTAGAACCTTTCTTCCGCCGTTTATCCGCCGCGGGCGGTTTTTGTCCAGGACTTGTCCGCCGATCTTCCGTCTCATAACTTGTATTTTTCTGACTATTCGCCTCCAGACTACGTCTTTTCTCTTCCAGCTCTTCCAACTTCCACCCGCCGTCATCTGTCTGCATTAGGCGGAGATTTCCTTTTTTAAACCGCTGCGGAGCCGTTTCTTTCGGATTAACCGGCGGTTTAGGCGGTTCATGGATATGAGGAGAACCGGGTGGGGCGGAGAAATCGTCCAGGGTGGCCGGTAAAACAGGTTCGTCTGACCCTGAATTGGAACCGTCTACATCACCGGCAACCGTAGGCGGTGATCGATCCCGAGTAAGCATAGCAGTTCCCATAACAGTTCTTGGAACACTCTGCCGTTGAGTCAGAATTTTGTCAATATCAACATCACCTAAAGTTACAAATGTCACATTTGAATAAAATCTTTATGCAAATTAAATTATTTGCAGATTCTATATCATAACTTAAAAGAAAACCCCAGAATTATCATTTGTTTAAATTAAATCCCAGATTCAGATTTTTTAAGATGCCCCCAATCCCCGCCTTAAAAAAATATATTTAATATGATTTCATAATCAACACTTTTGTGTCAACTATAGAAACTACTAATATTCTTACTAACAAAATTTAGGGGGTAGGAACTTTTAAAATGAACTTAGGACCAACCTTTAACAAATATTGTTTCATAATCAGGTATAACGGTATCCCCCCCCTGGTCAATCAGAGGCTGTCCATCGTCGCCGATATTCTCGTAAGGATGGGAGTCAATCACTCGCAGTTGCTCAAGGAACAGTTCACGTACAGCCCTAATCAATCAATCAATCAATCAATCAATCAATCATCATCATCATCATCCTATCATTACATTAATCAGTCAATAAATTGTTATCGATCGATCACTCAATCAATAAGTAAATCAGCCAATCAATCAATCAATCAACCAATTGATTATTCAATCAATTATTCAACCAATTTTCAATTTTCCTATCGATTCACTTGTCAATCAATCAATCAATTAACCTATCGGTTCATTGGTCAATCAATAAATCAAATCTATCAGAGAATCCTTTTCCTATTAATCCATTCATCGGTCAATAAGACAATTCATCAGTACATTAGTTAATCAATAAGTCAATCAATCTATTAATATGATCAACCAGTGAATCAATCAATTTTCCTATCAATCCACTGACCAGTCAATCAGGAAATCTATCAATCAGTCAATCAATTGGGAATCAAACATTGAATCTAACTGACAATCAGCCAATAGATCAATTGATCAATCGATCAACCAAGAAACCAACCAAATTATTCCAATAAAATATTTTAAAGAATAATAAAGAAACTTAAGGGAAAATTGTAAGCTTGTTACCTATTTATTACAATTTATTAAAAAAAATTGATACTCCTTTGCGGTGAATACAACAATATTATGGGAAAAGGGACAAAGGGGAATACACTATTTTACCCCTTACAACGCACCTGTGACAAAGCATGTACTGGTCAACAGTCTGAACCATAGCTATTCTTTGTCGTCGCATTTCTCGCACTAAAAATAGAATAGATATAAATGAAGAAAAAAATTTATGAAAAATATATAAATAAAATTAATTTGAAAATGAACAAATAAACTTAATAATAAACAAGAAAATCCTTTAATATTGCATTAATCAATTGATTTTTCGCTAACACTTCCTACAACTTTATTTACCTAGGTTATAAAGGGAAAACTTCCTATAACTTTATTTACCTAGGTTATAAAGGAAAACTTCCTATAACTTTATTTACCTAGGTTATAAAGGGAAAACTTCCTATAACTTTTTTTACCTAGGTTATAAAGGGAAAACTTCCTATAACTTTATTTACCTAGGTTATAAAGGGAAAAGTCTGAAGTTATTTTTCCACTTCTAAGCAATCCAAACACATAGTCGATGGCGCAGATGGTTCCGGTTCTGAAACAAAAATGAAAGTGACTGTTCAGTTTAGAGAAAATAAGGAGGTACCATTAGATTACGAAAGATAGTATCATTTAAAAAAAAAATTTTGCTGACCCAAAAATGCACCAAATACAGTACACTGTACGGTGTACAATGCGGATGTACAATGTACATTGTGACCCCTACCTGCCACATCCTGCTGAGCAGTGGATAAGAAGAGGTAGAGTCTCAGACGCCTGGCAGTCCCGGATAAGTCGAACCATCTCTAGTAAGGGCTTAACCTACACATGGAATTATTTTTGAATCAAACCTAGACACTCATTACTAACATGATTAACTGCTTTTCTTTCAATTTGAGGCTCTTTTCGAAACAATAAATCATATACATTATACAATAAAGGATTTGTAGAAGTAATTTCAAGTGACCCTACATATATACATTGGCATGTCTGATTCACAGTTGCGCCCTTAAAAGCTTTGTCTGATAAAGAATCTACGAGATATTCATTGATTCTCTTTTTTAAAAATGGTTATTTTTAATTGTGGGTAATCTGTAACAGTGTCATGCGGGTTTCTAGATATAGAAACAATGAATACAATTTAAAATTTGAGAACTAAACGCTAGCTAAGCTCTAAAAACGACGACATCTGTCACATTTTCAGATTAAGGTTTAGTGGATACCGATTGAATCGGAGGGTCTCTGGAAATTACAACGAAAGCTTCTTTCATAAATTTAGAAAAGATTTTGTTTTCAGATTTATCTCGACATTAATTATATTTATCAGACCGTTAAATCTTGAAGAGAAACTACTGAGGTTGAAATTATTAAGTAATGGTTGAACGAACATCAAAACATAATTAAAAATTAAAGTTAGAGAAAAACAATTTGCTGAATCAGAGGGGGAGTAATATTTTTCCATCTTCGAGGGGAGAATAAAAAAATAAATGAGGTGGACATCTTCATTTTAATACGCTCATGTGTATTCCCTTTAATTTAATTATTTCCTCTGTTAAGTGATAACAGTTTTTTCCCCTGCCCTGGCGGGAATGTATTAAGAAAATCACCATTAGTTCGCCCATTTTCGGGAAAAAACATGTGATAAAAAAATATGTTAAAAATGACCTGAGTTGGTATTCCATGATCTGGCCAGGCTGAATAGTGAAACTGGCAAACTGTTCTAACCTCCTAGTTTAACATAAAATAAAGATTCACAATTCATTCAGAGTTGCGAACTTCCGATCGCTTGATCCCGATATACACTGTAGGCACTTTAGATTTACTGATAAATACTCAATCATATCATTTCAGGTATTTCTACAGGATAAAATTAAAGTGCGGAATATGCATCATTATGGTAAAAAATAGATACTAAATTAATTTTGATATTTTGTTTCTTTATTGCTAAATTGATTTTAACCCCTTTTACCTCTTTTCCCTGGTCATTGGTCCACTCCAGTTTGATGGTTCGAACTAGAAAATCGGGGCAAATATTCCTGAAATAAAAAAAATAAGAATTGTCCCCCTGCCCTCCAAAAAAAATAAAGAACGCTGTTCTTATTTAAAGATTTTTCTAAAAAATTTGCCAAAAATTGAGAACATTTTCCAAAATTAAGAATTTTAAGAACCTATTTTTTAAATTGCGAAATTTTTTTTTTGGAAATCCCACAAAAATTGGAAAAATCTGAAAAAATTGAAGTTTATTTAAACTCCGTTTTTTTTAATGTCAAACATCAATTTGATAAATTTTTGCTAAAGATAAGCCTTTTGTTCTCGACTTGTTGTATTTGTTGTAGCCAATCATCGAATACTTTGATACTCTTCTTCTTGTAATCAAGGAAAATCCCAACCGCTTTCGTTAGTCATCTTACTTAAACACTCGAATTTTCTTTCATTTTATTATAAACCTTGATTTAAGAAGGGAAATAAAGTATAATTTTATACCTTGATTTGAGAAGGGAAATAAAATTTTATTATATACCTTGATTTGAGCAGGGAAATAAAATTTTATTATATACCTTGATTTAAGAAGGTAAATAAATTTTTATTATATACCTTGATTTGAGAAGGGAAATAAAATTTTATTATATACCTTGATTTCAGAAGGGAAATAACATTTTATTATATACCTTGATTTGAGCAGGGAAATAAAGAACTTTCCAAACTGTTTCTTTTCATCACCAGTAGAATCCGACCAGTAGCATTCACATTTATGCTTTCCTGCCTCCTACCATAGAACATTATTATCCCTGCAGTAGCATTCACATTTATGCTTTCCTGCTTCCTACCATAGAACATTATCATTACCATTTAAATCCATTAATATAAATTTGTTATTAATCATATTTTCAGAAAACATTATTATCCCTGGAGTACCTGATTATTGCTCGTTTTCTTGCCTCCTACTATTTAAATCCATTAATATATATATTTGTTATTAATCATATTTTCAGAAAACATTATTATCCCTGCAGTACCTGATTATTCCTTGTTTTCGGTTTAAATTCAAATTTTTACTTGACGGGAGTGTTTCAAATGACCCTTTATACCAAGACATGGCAAAGCCCGATACACAACATTTCTCTTAGAATTTCTACTGCAGAATTTCTACTGCGTAATTTCTAGTGCAGGATTTCTACTGCAGAATTTCTACTGTGGGATTTTTAACTGCAGAATTTCTAGTGTGGAATTTCTATTGCAGGATTTCTACTACAGGATTTCTACTGTAGTATTTCTACTGCAGAATTTCTTTTAAATGATCCTTCACAGTTTTGCAAAACATTTCTATCTATAAAAGTTCATTTAATTTCCTTAAAGAGTTAAAAACTTTCCTTTTAACAAAAGAAAAAAATGATAAGAAAACTGACCTGTTCGTTGCAGGCCATGACAATGACCTGAACCTCGCACTCCACCACCATCCGCCAGAAGTCGTTGACGGTGTGGGGGAGGGGACCCTGGCAGGCAATATAAGCATTACTGCCACTGGCACCTGATTTACAATATGCGTCAGTTTCATCTTACATCATTTCAATATGCGTCAGTTTCATCTTACATCATTTCAATATGCGTCAGTTTCATCTTACATATTTTCAAATATGCGTCGGTTTCATCTTACATCATTTCAATATGCGACAGTTTCATCTTACATCATTTCAATATGCGTCAGTTTCATCTTACATCATTTCAATATGCGTCTTTTTCATCTTACATCATTTCAATATGCGTCAGTTTCATCTTACATTATTTCAATATGCGTCAGTTTCATATTACATTATTTCAATATGCGTAAGTTTGTCTCAGCGTCACATCAATTCAAAAATGTATTTTGCATCGATGCTTCTCGTTATTCCAGTTGTTACATTACAATCCATCAATTAGGCAATAAAAAGTCAATCAATAAATCGATCGATCAATCAATTAATCAACCAAACAAAACTGTGTGATCCTAAAGCCTCCAGCATTCTAGTTTTTAATTGACTATTGGCAAATATTGGATAAATGTCAGTTTTAATATAAGGCGAAACATTTGATTTTTAAACAAATTCGGAACATTTTCAAATTCGAATAGTTTATAGAAGGAATGTCAACATTATTTCAATGCTCTAAAAAGTTTGAAAAAAATCTCAATAATTTTCAGTTTCCTGTTTGTCAACTAAAGACAAAATCACTTCTACAAGAATTTAAATGTGTTGGACTTAAACTTCAAAAATTGAAATGAAAAAAACATGTACTAGTATTTACCTTTAATAAAGTTTGCATTGATATAATCACTGCCCGGTACTCCGGGATAATCGGAGAGAATAACTCGGCTTCCGTCAAACGGAAGAATATCCTGTTAGGTTAATGTCATCCATGGACAAAAAAGTAAATATCCCCCCCCCCCCCTCCAGGTTAAAATTGTGCGCTGAGTGCCTTCAATTATCCCCCCCTCCAGGTTAAAATGTGTGCGCTGAGTGCCTTCACATTATCAAGAAAATTTCTTTGATTAAGGGTTTTATAAATAAAAAGTTACATTTTAAATCCCCCCCCCCCAAAAAAAAAGAAAAAAACCTTCGAGATACTTTTTTTTCAAACATACAACAAATATTTAAATGCATCGAATGAATGAATGAATAAGTAAAAGAATGAATATATGGATGATATTAAGTCCCTTATATCTATTTTTCTTCTTATTAACATCCTTGTCTCCCTCGGAACACGAGAACTCCTCTTTAGTTTTTAGTTCGTCGCTGAACCCTTTTAATCTCTGCAAAAGGAAAAAAAATCATTACAGGATATGTTTGCAAAAGAAAATGGGTAAAAAAAGTTTAAGGGATGAAAGTTGGAAGATAAGCAGATTCTCATTGATCAAAGAACTCAGAAATTATCAAAATTTCAGTATTTTGAACCAGCGCTTAGGTTCCATTTAATTTTGATGCGGATCCGGATCCTGGACTGGAAAAATATGGATCCGGATCCAGGTTATTTACATAAAATTTACTGAATTTTTTAAACAAAACAGAAAATTTGTATGTTATGTAGAGATTTATTCGCCTATCTTTACGCTAAAACTTATGAACACTTCAGAGATCAGGAAATTTTTACAATCTCTGTTCAATAGTTCAGATTTGAGGTTTGGGAGTAAATTTTTTGAGCAATTTTTTGGAATACTAGCCTAGAGAATGATTTTTGAACACCCCCAACCCCTCCTCCTATCAATTTTCTACATGGATCTTAAATGTAAGACATGTGGCCGCAGCGCTCGGCCCAGGAAGCCAAACTCTTGCGAATCAAGACCCTGAACCTTGTGATTTGACCACATTTCTGCAAAACTAAATTAAATTTAGGGCCGACCCCTGCGGCTAGGGGTAGAATCTGTGGCCAGAGATCTTGATATAAATGATACTCTAGTATATCTTTATACTACTTTCATTTGAACATAATGATATTTAATTTTGATCATATGAACTAATGTTCTCATGGAATAAAAACCGGTTTCTATACAGCTGAACTATAGCAATTGGGTCTGTCCCAGAGAACGATTTTAGAATCCCCCCATGCCCCTACCCCGGGGCCCCCCTCCTCTCAATTTTGTACATGACCACTTATTTATCAGCAGATTTATTATTATTTATTTTTTTCATTTAGGGTTAAGTTAGGTTAAACACTTTCTGGGCCGAGCGCTGCGGCTAGGACAGGCTAGGGGGCCGAGCGCTGCGGCCACATGTCTTACATTTAAGATCCTCTTACAGTTAAGATCCTCTTACAGTTAAGATCCATGTACAAATTTGATAGGAGGGAGGGGGGGATCTAAAAAATCGCTCTCTAGGAAATTACCTAGCAATTAAAGGTTAGATCATTCGGCAATTAGTCCAACCGATATATTATCAAAATATTAACAAGTTAAGACCTGGACCGAGGCGGCGAAACTTTAGACTTAATTCACTTTTGATGATTTAAGATATTTCTAACTTGCCTGGAATTCCCGTTCATACAGATCTTCCCCCTCAATCCTCTTCGCTTCAATATTTTCAACATGATTTAGAAAATTTTTCAAAATAGTTTTTAAAGGAATTTTTTGTCCACTTTCTTCCTTCATTTCATCTTTCGGCGTTTAGGTTTCACCATAGTTTTATAATCACCAATTCACGAAGCTTCATGGAGCTTTTTATGCACATAATTATATCAGCTTGCCCATTGAAATTAAGATGTATGTAGATACCATAACAAAATAAAAAGCTAAATTTCTACATTAAACATGCGCAAGCCTGACGTCACGCTAAGTTTAGAGCCAAATAATAAACGCGGGAAATTTAAATTTCTCAGATCGTCTTTGATCTTTTCGTGCATTGATTGATTGATTCTCAAATTGAGACAAATGAAGCGTAAAGGTTTCCTGTATCTCAAGTTTCACTGGATACAAATTCCATTCATAAAATATTTAATCAGAATTTTCCGCTCTCTGACTTGTAGAACAAGAAATATGTAAATAATTATTATGCGTAGCGCGTATACTACATATACGTTTAAATGGAACACAGTCAGGGTGATGGTGTATCTTTCGACCTACGAAAATCCGCTTTACTCTACTTCTGAAATACGACAAATCCGCTATACTGCACATCCGACCCAGGGGCGTACGAGAGCATTTCTGGAGGGGGGGGGACATTTTGCGCGTCAGCGCGGAAAAAAAATGTTGTGCCCCCCCCCCATTGGCACCATTGTGCCCCCCTTAAAAACGCATTTAAAAAAAATATTGATACCTTTTTTAACTATAAGACCATATACACACTTCCATATTGCAAACGTGTTAATAAATTATTTATGTAATTTTCTTAACCCTGTAAAGGCTAGGGGGTCTGAATCTATGTATAGCCTAGGGGGGCGTTTGGCATCCCCCCCCCCTAGAAAAGGCCTTGCCCTTAAAGAATAGGTATAGGGTTGAAATGCATGTGCATAGCCCAATTTGCCAAGGCCAGCTCATTGAAAAAAATTAGACCGATAACTTTAATAGTTTGGGTGCTATATCCATTTTTCAAGGGCTTTTCAGAAATATAGTTTTTGATATGTAGCTTTAGTCACAATTTTAGATTTTTTTTCCAAAAAAAACGGACTTTTTTCCGCGCTGTACCCAACCCTATTACCATTACCAATTACTATTCATTAAAAGTCACAAAATTTCACGGTGATAGTGTCAAAAATGAGATTGCTAGGACAAACAAACTACAGGAGGGGGGGGGGCGCCAAGCGCCCCCCTCCCCCCCAAACAATCCCTCTTAATACTGTGGTGTAAGCTTCAAGGGATGAAAAATAGAGATGGAAACGTTTCTAAGAATATATCTATATTTTCATAGGATAGATACATATTATTTATAAATTATGAAATCAAATATATATTTACACTGAAGGTATTATTGATTACAGCTTTTTTAATGAAACTTTTTTAGTTAAGGGAAAAAGTGAGATTTTAAGGTATTTTTTATACGATGTAATTATACTTAAATGGAATACATGCGCAATTTCAAGTGACCCTCCATTTATAGAGTGACATGTCCGATAGAACTTTGAAACCTTCAATTCTCCATCGTTTCTGAAGCAAGAAATGAGCGAGTCATTTTTGTAGAGAAACCACAAATAGAAATAATCAGTTTTAGAAATGGGAAACATGGATATTTAATGCAATACTTGATCAAAGCTTTGAAGGGTATTGTTGTGAATCAGAATATATTTTGATCTTTTCTTAATCTTTTAGTTTGGGTGGGGTGGAATGTGTGTGACACCAGTTCTCATTAGATCACTGAAGTTAATAACACTTATCCACAGCCAGTAACTGGATTGGTGTCCAGACTGGTGTTCACGGGTTCGATTCCCGTACTCCACACAAACCTGTGGTTTCAAAAACATCTGAATAGAAGTGTAGAATTTGTGGTANCACCAGTCATTATTCTTTTAAGTCTTAAATCTTGACCCTCTTCTCAGAATGAATGAAGCGTGGATGGATGAATGTGCTGCCAGATTACAACCCCTGGTAGATCAATATAAAAACCCAAACAACACCAAACTTACGCAATAGAAAAATTCCAAGATTTGATCGTAACAACCCGATCATGTCCTGGGGACAAAAAATCTCTTTATTTTAGTTTGGGTGAGTACAATGCAATGCAATGTATAATGTAGATTGCCTGAGGTAGAGAAATGTAAAAGACGTAATATTTAAAGAGCCCCCCCCCCCATTGGTGCCCACCGCACGCCTAGGGGGGGGGCCGTGTCTCAGCCCTCCCTCGAACGCCCTTGATCCGACCTACTAGCACATGGTTTAATAAATGCTATATGGCCCCCTAACCTGTCCTAGCCGCAGCGCTCGGCCCCCTAGCCTGTCCTAGCTGCAGAATCAGAAAACATTATACCATACAGAAACCAGAAAAAATTATTCCATACAGAAACCAGAAAACATTATACCATACAGAAACCAGAAAACATTATAACATACAGAAACCAGAAAACATTATTCCATACAGAAACCAGAAAACATTATACCATACAAAAACCAGAAAACATTATACAATACAGAAACCAGAAAACATTATACCATACAGAAACCAGAAAACATTATACCATACAGAAATCAGAAAATATTATACCATACAAAAACCAAAAAACTTTATTCCATACAGAAACCAGAAAACATTATAACATACAGAAACCAGAAAACATTATACCATACAGAAGCCAGAAAACATTATACCATACAGAAACCAGAAAACATTATTCCATACAGAAAACCAGAAAACATTATTCCATACAGAAACCAGAAAACATTATACCATACAGAAACCAGAAAACATTATACCATACAGAAACCAGAAATCATTATACTATACAGAAACCAGGAAACATTATACCATACAGAAACCTGAAAAAGTGAAAATAACAATATTTTATGTTGCCAGGTGATGGTCTTGAGGTGTAAGTGCGTAGCGAAAAATCGACAAAGGATTCAGCAAAAGTGTTAGCACTCAAATAAAAAAGGCCAATAATGGGCAAAAAATCACGTTTTTCAGGTGGCAGGCGAAACACAGGGCAAAAAAAGAAAATATTTTTGATTTTTCTTAGTTTCATATATATCTATTCTAAAGAAAAAGCGCACCTCTAAACAATTTTACCCGCCCCCCCCCCTCCCTCTGTATTTTCATAAAGAAATACACAATTTTGACTGATTAACCAATAACCATATTCCAAGTGACGTCTAGTTTACCCAAAATAGACTGTGGGGGGGGGGGGATCACAGGCAGTCACAGTGACCCCCCTCTCTATTTCCTTACTGTGATACAAATATATAACATGTGATACATGTTTGGAAAGCCTTGGGCTTCACATTAATAATCTGTAAAAAAAATAGCAAATTAGTAAAATTTTAGATATTTAGTGCAAAAAGTATGCGAACTATTTGAAATTATACTTTTTTTGAAAGCCTTTGGCCCAGCGAATACAAATATGCAAAACTATTTGCAAAATTTTCAAAACCAAAATTACTTCAAGAAAAACTAAAATTGTGCAAATTCCCTTTGATGGCGTCTGTGCAAAAATCGACGCAAAATTACTTTGCGGAAATAGTGCCGGTAAAACTATTTGCTTTAAAGCAACATCAAATACTTGATGCTTTAATGTCGTCTTTCTATTCACCAGTTTTAATGGTCTCACTGCACGGCGTACTCCCTTGAAGGTCAATGTGATCAAAGTTAAAATTATCCCCTCCTATATAATGTGGAATCATTATTTCCACAATTTTTACGTTTGATCTTTTCTTTTTTTGAAACCTTAATCACTATTTTCTTATCTTATAAGATTTTTTTTAAGCTTCGGGGTGGATTACTTTCACACAAAAAAAAAATGTTCATAAAAATTTGAAACTTTTCAGATTGAAGAATTAAAATATTTTTTGGAATAAATACATAGGTAATTATGAATCCCTGTAAATAATTTAGAGATAATGCGCCTGGAAGATGTTTAATTGAACTATTAGTAATCAATTCTCAAGCAATAACACATCCGTAAGTGCAGAAGAGCGGTTTTTAGTTTATTTTTTTTATCAGCAAGTACAGAAAAGCGTTTTTAATGAATTTTTATCATCAAGTGCACATAATGTATTTTATCAGCAACGAGCGTTTTTAATGTATTTTTATCAGCAAATGCAAAAGCGCGTTTTTGATGTATTTTATCAGTAAGTGTAAAAGAGAATTTTATATATTTTATCAGCAAGTATAGAAGAGCGTTTTTAATGTATTTTTATCAGCAAATGCAAAAGCGCGTTTTTGATGTATTTTATCAGATTTTATCAGACAGACAAACAAAGGTTACTGCTTCTAGATATATAACGAATAATTCTCTATGCCTATTTGTTTATTTGTTTGTCCGATCATAGCTCATGATCATAGCTTTTACGATTTGCCTTAAATTTTTATTTGGGAACTTGGTAAAACCACGGGAATGTTCTTTGTTTGGTGTAACAATTTTCAGTTGAGTGTGTTGACTTTTATACAGAGTTTCCCACAAAAGGATGAGAATTAAGAATTTCAGAGAAACCAAAGTACGTTATTTAAGGCCGAATTTAAAGAATTTGAGCCGCTGCTTAAATTTAAGCCATGGCTCAAATGTGGTTGGTTCCGCTTAAAATTGTATAAAATTTTTCAGGATTTAAGCCGGCGCTCACTTGAAACAGGTTTTTGGGAGATTTGAGAGGCGGCTTACATTCATTAAATTCGGACACTGTTCACTTATATATATTATTCCCTGCAACTAAAAACTTGTTTTTTTTCTTTGCTAAATCATTACCCGTAAAAAGATTATATTCAAGACAGAAGATTTAATTTAACCACGGAATTGTCAAATTTAAAAACTTTCAAGTCGTCTTTTCAGTCTCATCCTTTGTTAGTTCCAAAGCCATGTATATGTATATGTATAGATGGTCTCATTTTGTATCAATTTATAGACAATATTTTTACATTTAATGTAAGGTAGTTGAACTGAGTATGCAGTGTAGTGGAAAGCTTCTGAAAACGTATCCACCCCCAAACCAGGAGTTTTGAACGTAGAATTTGCGCTCAAACTCAGGATTTACAGATCTTTAAAAAGTTCAAATGAATCCTAAAGAAGCTTTCCACAATACTGCATACTCAGTTCAACTACCTTAAATGGCCAGTCTGTCCCTTTAAATGTTTTTGAAATGCTTATTAGAAAAAATGGCCGAGCATAAAATCCTGGAGGAAACACAGAGTTATATTGAGAAGATGGAAGCTGTTGAACAGGACAGGTTGGGTTCTCCTTTACAATTCAAATTTTCATCTAATAAAATTTTTTATAGCACCGGATCCAAATTTAACTTAGTAGCATCATTCTTTAAATTTTGTTGACTTTGATGTATTTCCTAGAGTGAGTGAAAAGGAACTGAGTTTTTGCCACAAACTCTGATTTTCCAATCCCAATATTTTTGTATATTTTTGATGGTGTAAATCTTTGATATTTTAAGCTTAGATTTGCTCTAACAGAATTCATAGTTTGAAATATCTAACGCCTACTACATTTTATTGCAGAGATGCAGGAATTTGTGACAGAGACTCAATTCCTTTTGACTGATTTATTTCTAAATTTGGGTCATAAACATTTCCAATTATAAAAAACAAGTGCAAAAGCCATGGCGAATATTTAAAAGAAAATTTGTAAATGCAAGATAAGATTTGGCTTTTTCTTCAAACTTCAATTTTAAAATTTCTGCTTTTATCATCTACTTTATTTATTTATGAATTGAATCAGAAATTCCATAATTTTGGTCGCCATTGAAAACGACTTTAGTTATTTGCAGAAGATAACCAATTACGAAATTAGCTCGCTTTTTAATAAGTTTTAGTTACGTCATACTTATACCTATGGATAAAAATCATTAATGAGATAAGAACTTGAAAATTAATTCATTAATGATTGATTGAAACTTTAATTAAAAGTTACTCAACTTTGATTAGAGATTAATGAAAAGTAAAATGTGTACGGATAGCTAAAATTGTATAAAGTAAAAATAGGGATGGGGCCATTTTCACTTTTCTGAAACACGAACTGATCGTTTTATAAACGACGAGGAAAGGCCAGAAATGAAACGATCGTTTTAAACAAATTGTTTTGAAAAATCCAAACCCGAACTAAAAACGATAGTTTTTGTCGGTTTAAAAGGTAACTCCCAACCCTATCTGTAGATTTACTAATCATACCTAGTTCAACTACTTCTTGTTATTTATTAATTCTAACCTCAGGAAGGAGAGTGGAGGTTCTACTACCCTTGATGTACAATCTGAGGTCAATATTGTAGTTGATCAATACGAGGTAAATATATTTTTAACATTAAACTCAAAAAAGAACAATCAATTTGTTCGTATAATACAAAACTACTGAAAGCATTTCGAAATGGTGAACATTTTGTTCGAAATTATGAGCAGACTGTTGGTGATATCTCACAAATTTTATATCACTAACAAGATATTCGTGAGTTCAGTATAAAAAACATTCATTAAGGAATTAACTTAAACCGCCTGTTCACTGTAAGCTTAGCTTCAAGTTTTCCTCCATGCAAAGATGGCAATGCCCGATTCACAACGGTACCCTTGATACCTTTATCAAATCAATAATGTGGAATATATTCTCGCTTTTTTAGGTTTAAATGTATTTATTTCTAGTAATTATTATATATTTTCCTGCAGTTTTCTTTTTTAGTAGAGAAATCACAATTGATTGAATATAATCAGTTTTTAAAATTATAATCAATGCTATCTAATTCAAACATAATCAGTTTTTAAAATTATAATCAATGCTATCTAATTCAAATATAATCAGTTTTTAAAATTATAATCAATGCTATCTAATTCAAACATAATCAGTTTTTAAAATTATAATCAATGCTATCTAATTCAAACATAATCAGACAAAGTTCTTAAGGGTATCGTTGTGAATCGGGCACTGCCATCTTTGCATGAAAGCTCACTTAAAATTACGCTTACAGTCCCTTTAATTAGGAACCTGTGCCTGACTCTGTCTGCTATACTGTTAAAGCTGGAGAAGTTCTTGAGGATGAAGCTGAGGCTGCTGGTGTAGAGGTAGAGATGAGAACGTTCTCGACATTTTTACAATTTGTTTATTCATGGTTCGCTGACGGTTCATTTCGTTCGTTAATTTTTTGTTCGTTCTTTTTGATTTTCGTTTATATAATGTGTCATAGTTAATTTGAATTCACGTTAGTCCAAAGTGAAATCGCTCATCAACTAACGATTTTAAAATTTTTAATGATTCGTTAATTTCTAGATTTTCTTCATTTGTTTACAAAATTTGTATTTGTTGACGAAACGATGCCTAGCTCTTTGTAAAGGAGCTTGCTGCTGATGTGACAGATGCTCTTGTTCTCACCGTTGATGCTGGAGAGGTGATAGCTGAAGAGATTATTCAACCTGTCCTGGAGAATGATGTTGTGGAAGAAATCCATAATCTTGTGGCAAGTGAGATTAAAGCTGACACAGAAGCATTGGAAGATGTAAAGGATGCTACTGCAATTACTGAAGATGCTGCAGCTGCCGAAGATGCTTTAGCTACTGATGCTGCAGAAAAGGTAGTTTTTATTCCGTTCTAAAAGTATCCTAGCTTTTAAGGTAATAATAACTCAATTTTATTTTAGCTTTTATTTAAAAGTTTTGCCCTTTTGACAACGATAACGTTTTAACCTTTTTGTCTAGTCAAAAATGTCGCGATATTCTTTTATTCTATTTGATCTGCTAATTCATTGGTTTTTAATTGAATGTTGTACTTATGCATGAGATTCAGTAAGAAATTTAGCACGTTTTTTCCAGACGATGATATCTTTCTCATTCTTACTCAGATTAAAGTTTAAACGTTGTCGTTGTGAATCTGACATGTAGCTTTGTAAATGGAGGGCCATATAAAATTATTTAAATGTTCTTTGATTATCCTCATAGACATCAATGATTCACAAGAAAATAACTCCCCGTTTAAGGTAATATTGTAATTGAACAAATCCGAGGGATTATCTAGCTTCCCTCTTTTTAAGTTCACCAAGCATTTATCTAAACAAACGATGCCAGGGACTAAACTTAATGAATTTGAGCTAGGTTGCTAAATAACCGACCCCCTGTTCAAATCCTGAATCACCGATTCAAAGGCGGTTCTCTTTATTTTTTTTAAATTCAGTCACAGGATACTAAAAAATCACAATTTTTTATAGTTTTGTTTAAAGTTCTATAGTTTCAAAAACAGGATCCCATATAATCTGCCAGTTTTTTTCTACCGACTGCTGGTAAGATAAGAGATTAAGCAGAACCTCTTAGCTTCCAATCCACTATACTTAAAGGGACTATACGCGTAATTTCAGGTGACCCTCCGTGCAAAAGATGGCAACACTCGATTTACAATGATACCATAGAAACTTTTATCTGATCAATAATGCGAATGATATTGTCATTTTTGTAGAATTAAAAGTGTTTAATTTTGATAATTCCTATACGTTTTCCTACAGTAGAAGTGCGCATGTTACTTTTGTGGAGAAACCACAAATGAAAATAATCCTTAAAAACCTGATGAGGGTACCGTTGTAAATTGTACATTGTCATCTTTGAATAGAGATCGGAGGGTTACTTAAATTTACGCTTACAATCCCTTTAATTGAAAATAATCCTTAAAACCCTTGTTAGAATACCGCGTTTTGCATTGTACGTTGTCATCTTTGAATAGAGATTGGAGGTTTACTTAAATTTACGCTTACAATCCCTTTAAATAATATAATATATTTCTGTAATTTCCAATTTTCTAAAAGTTGATTGAAGTCTCAAGTTTTGTGTCGAACAGTGTCACATGACTTTTTCCTCTTTTAAGATGATAACGCTGTTTGTTTAAATATCTCTCAGCAAAGAAAATATTTTCATCTTTCAACATTTTAAACAAATGCCAAGTTTATCTAAACTAAAGGGATTGTTAACGGTATTTTTATTGGTTCATGAAATGAAGATTGAAATCATTGATTAATTTTAAACCATTAACTGAACAAAATGATGTTGGTGTGAACAGGAATTGGACAAATCAAGGCCATTTTTAAGCTCTACTTTGTTAAAAAAAACCCAGAGACTTTCAAGACCATCAAATTTGGTAAAATCTAAGCGAAGTGATTCGTACCCCCCCCCTTAAATTTCTTAAAAACCTCGCATGACTATCTATCTATCCTAACCTTACCCGACCTGGAAAAGTATAATCAGGCGAGGTTTTTAAAAGATATGAGAGAAGTCGGGCATAACATCCATAGCAATACTTACCCTATATGTTTGGATACAAACCGAAGTGTGAAGAAGAAAACAGTTTTTTGCCTTTATTATGAAATGTCAAAAGGATTGTAATTTGTAATTGAATTGTTACTGAAAATGTGCCCTGAATGAATTTGAGCTGCGTCGCTTAACTACAAACTGTCGGTTCAAAGTCAAAGATTAAGGAAATATTTGAATTGGTGATTCAAATTTGAACCAGCGAGGCGGCAGTAGGCAGTTTAGGTTCAATAAATTTGGTTCCTTCTCTATGAACATTTACAAATTATATCTGTTGAAACAAATAATATCTACAGAATTAAAAGCGACATTTCTGAAGGAAAATAAGGATAAATTACGAGATTCATTCCACAGTGCTGGCTCTCACTATCCCCATTATGTTTGTAAAGAAATGATTGATGAAAATTTCAAGAACAAATAGTTAATAAACATCACGCTTTAAAGGGACCGTTCACTTATTTGGGTAATTTCAGGGTAAACTAAACAGCCTATCAGCTATTCATCGGTAATAGTCTTACTTTTTAAAGACATCTGTGGCCGGAGAAAAAGCCGATTTTTCGTTCAGAATTTGAGCGCAAAGGGACGGTCCCTTTCTATACACACAATTTGATGTTTTTTTCAGTAACAACAGCCCAATAAAATTTAAAATCGTTCTCTAGGAAATTACCACAAAATCGTTCACTAGGACCGACCGCCTTTATATTTGTGTGTTTATATATTTCATTTTTTATTATAAATAGTTGACATTCAATTGAACTGGCATTTAAGCTGGGTAAATTCCTTGAATAACTTTTATTATCATTTTATCATTTGAATTAATATGTACAACATTCTAATAGTAAACGAAAATGTATTCAGGAGGAGTTTCAAGTGGGAGATGAGGTATTGGCAATGTGGAAGTGTGTGCCATATAGGGCCACTATTTTAAGGTAACGCATAAACATTGATATACCATCCTTTCATTGTATATAACGATCCCCTTCCTGGATATTACCATCCCCTCCCTTGGATGGGCGTACATTCAGGAATTATGGGGGGGGGGCTTTAAAAATTTGTATTTTAAGGGGGTGTGGGCACAGCAACTGTTGGTGCCTAAAAAAAACCTGTAAAAAAGATATCTCTGACCCAGGGGAGTTGGGGTAAGCCCTCATAGCCCCCCAGCCTTTTTAGGGTTAAATACGGTTAGCATAGTAAAGAGTACGGAGCAAGAAAACTCATCACTGCCATGGCTTATAACAGTTTTCAGCTGTTCTCTGTGAATAATTAACAATTAATATTCCTTGTCAGGGAAACCTTGAAATGCATATATGTGATTATTTTGCCGGTTGAGGAATCTTGCAATATATTTTTAATTGTTCATCCCCCCCCCCCGCTCCTCCAAAACGGTCGTTTCCCGCACGTATAAACCATATTTAAGGGAGTTTTCGCGAAAACTGAAAGGGGGTATAGGCTTAATGCGATAAAAAAGCGCTTTTGGTCGCTACTAATCTTATAACTTCCATCTGTTGCGTCTATAAGGAGATAATTGTTTTAACGACTCACACCGAATAACATAGTGTCCATACAAATTCGGAAAGATGCAACATTCAACTCGGATCGTAAACAAATCAATTTAATTCCAAACAAATCCATCAGATATTACAAACAGTAGTCATCGATTAATTTTCGACGCATTCGTATATTATAGTTCATATTTCATTATATTTTTGATTTTGTTTTTTAAACTAATATGTCGCTAGCGCTGGATTTTCGAACATTACTGGAAAAAATGAAAATGTCGTCTTCATTATTAAAAATCCTCGAAACAGGAATAAATGTTTTCAAAAGTAACTCTCAGATCATGAAAAATACAAAATATTATGAAATATCAACTATTTCGAATGCGTCGAAAAATAATCGATGACTATTGTTTGTAATATCTGAATGATTTGTTTGGAATTAAATTGATTTGTTAACGATCCCAGTTGAATGTTGCATCTTTCTGAATTTGTATGGACACTACGTTCTTCGGTATTAGTCGTTTTTATCAATTTTCTCCTTGTAGATAGAAGTAAGATTAGTATCAATCAAAAGCGCTTTTTTATCGCATTAACCCTATACCCCCTTTCATTTTTCGCGAACACTCCCTTTAAGAAACAAAAAATCAAGTTTTAAATTCATGGATCATGGTTGGGTCGGATATATCAAGTTGATGAAGGATGGATCAGGGTTGGGTCAGATATATCAAAATGATGAAGGATGGATCAGGGTTGGGTCGGATATATCAAGTTGATGAAGGATGGATCAGGGTTGGGTCGGATATATNATGATTTTAACTCTACTGATGTTTCTATTGTATTAGTAATATTTTATGATAAATATATGCTTTATTAGAGAGTACGCTAAGATTCCTAATGAGAGAGTGAACGGAGCGTATGTCATATATTTTCTATTATTATTTAGTTTACCCCATCAGTAAAATGTTCATTCCAGCTTTATTAATGTTGTAAAACGGCCGGACATGTTGAACGAAAAAATATTTACTAAAGAAATTAATAGACGCGTTGTGCATGAAACTACTAATGGTTTTCATTATTTAACATGACTAGAGTTTATCAATGATACAAAATCTACTTATTTTCAAATCAAATCTAGACTAATTGTATGCTGAGAACGACGTTGTTGTCACCTGTACCTAAGTTTAGTAATGAAAGTCGTGCCGGTACAAAGTTTTTGTTTCAATTGTCATGACGGTACAGAATAAATCTCAGAAGTTGTGTACAGTACGAGGCAGACCGAATGCTTAGTGGAGGGTGGGTCATAAGAAACTTTTATGTTAATTACCAAATTATCAAAATTTAATGCTTTTATCCTTCTCGGATACTAAACGAACACTTATGCATCTTTTCTTGTTTACAAATTCTCCAAGTGAGAACTTGTTTCAATATTTATGCAGAGTATACGCTACTGCAATTAACTTTCCTTGCATTATAACCTTGCCCCTCTCCATGTTTACACTACTCTGAATAATGAGTACTGACTAACAGAGGACCTGCAAAGAACAATTGTTTATTTATAGACGAATGTTTTTCTTACTATATTCAGGATTGTTGGACGACGAATCTTATTGTGAGAAATAATAATAATTTCGATCATTGTTTCAAAATTTGTGTCTAACTAACAATCCAATATTACAAAAATTTTAACTTATTTAAATTAAAATTTAGGACCATCTTGCCCGTTTTCACTTCAAGGATCGCATAGCAGCGGAGCTACCTACCAAGAAAACATACATTTGCCACTTCGAGGGATGTGAAAATATATTTTCGGTTAAATTTGATTTACAAAAAATGGGGGCTTATCAAGTCGCTGTGTCGTTTCTCGCATTTTACGTGAAAATTCCAAATATATATAATGGAACAATTTCTTTCAAGATTCTTAAACTCGTAAATTAATAAATTTTGTAAATATTAAAATAATACATCTCCCTATGGGGCTGGGATGTACTACTAGATGTTCCACACGTTTTAGTGAGAAATATTTAGGAACAATCATCCCTAACTAAAAGTATTGGAATCCGTCTTACGCTTTTATTTTACATTTCATTTTTTTAATCCCGTGATTATAAATCAATATATTTATATGAATTTGAATATCAAAGGTTGTATACAATTTTATAATTACTATTTGCATTCGACAATCAAACAGAGTCCCAGCGATTAAGATAATATTTTGTTAGTTTTTAGAGTTCTTCTTTCTCGCATTTACCATTTGTTGAAGCCTGTAATTTTTCTTCCTTTATCTGACAGAAAAATATTATTATTCTTAGCTCTATGTTGTATTAAGTATTTACTGTAGTTTAGTTCTGCATTTATTTTTACCGCATTTATTCTGCTAGTTATATTTTAGATCTCTCATCAGTTTTAAACNTACCATTTGTTGAAGCCTGTAATTTTTCTTCCTTTATCTGACAGAAAAATATTATTATTCTTAGCTCTATGTTGTATTAAGTATTTACTGTAGTTTAGTTCTGCATTTATTTTTTTATCGCATTTATTCTGCTAGTTATATTTTAGATCTCTCATCAGTTTTAAACTAGATAAATATTATAAATGTTTCTCTTCATCACTTGTAACGTTTTTATTTTTTAATTTGCTTAAACATTTAGGGGTTTTAAAATCAAATTAGTTTTAAAAACACATTTGAGGTTGAAATCATCATTAACAAATGAAAATACAAACCCGATTATAGACAAACTTTGATTTTAGCTCCAATCTTATTTGCTTAAAGTAATTAGCATTCTTATTTTTGTCTTATTCTACTGCACCTATCTGGGGTTTACACTATTGAATCTTAGAGAATTAAGAGTTATTCTGATGTCATCCTTTGCACTATGTAACCATTATGATTCAGAAGCACAAATTTGTATAAATTATGCATAAACTGTCATTATTGTGGCATTAAATGTAAATTCGTCAATATTTTCATTTAATTTATAATCAACGTGAAGCTTTTAACCTTGATTAAGTTTTCTAAAATAGGTTTATCCCGGAGAAATCTAAAAAGAATCCGTCCGACCAAATACGATATTAGTTCTGTAATTGGCCCAGTTTACACAGATAACTTCACGGGATAGTTGTTAAATCAACTTTAAACTGAACACGTGCAATTTTTCAAAGAAATTTTAATTTTGTAATTATAAAATAGTCAAATATATATGTTAACATTATATTTTTTTTAACGCTCCTAGAATACAGAATACATAAATTTATAGTTTTGAATGAATAAAGAAATGATTGATGCATAATTTTGATTTAAATTATTTATAATTATTACTGAATATAAAGTTTTCCTTTAGAAAGAGATTGCTAATTAAGTTTTTGGTGACCGCTTAATGAAACAAAATCAATTCCATTATATATTTGTTCAGTAATGTAAGAATCTGATACACATTTTTAATTGGTCTGTGGCGGAGCAAAGGTTCTGTGGTAATAATTATACTACTTTTACAATACAGTTAAAATGATAACCGACACTTCAGAATGTAAAACATTCTAAGCTGTTCAAAAATGTTGTTATATTATTTATGAAATGAACTGCTGTAGCGAACAAAATGAATATATATACATAGCGATTTTCATTTGTATTATTGACATATTTCAGATACACAACACGGCACACATTAATTGCACATAGTTTTCTTTATTAAGCTGTTTAAATATATCGTACTTTAATTGTACAAGTTCACAAAATTAAATACTGTTTTCTTTTGGTTTCTCAAATAATTTTGTACCCATAGGGGCCAATTCGGATGTTTTTGCATTAAAGAATTAGTAACATATCCTGTCGAACTAGGAGAACTGGTTAACATATCCTGTAGATACAGGAGAACCAGTTACATATTCTGTAGATATAGGAGAACCAGTAAGATATCCTGTAGATACTGGAGAAGTATTAACATATCCTGTAGATATAGGAGAACCAGTAAAATATCCTATAGATACAGAAGAACCAGTAACATATCCTGTAGATATAGGAGGACTAGTAATATATCCATTAGATACAGGAGAACTAGTTCATCCATAAACCTTCCCTGGACTGCACCAAATGGACAATTACAGTTTTATTGACCAATTAAAGGTTGTGGGGTCTCCCCACACCTTTCTCTCCATTTGAATTAAAAAACACTTCTCCACCTCCTTTACTGGAGAAACTGGAGGTTGAATTTCTTCTCCTTTCCTCAGAGATGGGTGGAGTACCTGAAATGTTAAGAATACAATCAGAATGACAATTGAGGATCGACATGATCAACGTGAAACATTATGTTTTGTATAATTATTTTTTAATTAAATGTAAAGTTAAAAAATGAAATATATATATATATATTTACATATATAGAAAAATAGCGAAAATAAATAAATAGTCATGTATATGCGTGAACAGTTTTAAAAAGCTTCATATAATCATTTTATTAAAAACTAAATATCTGCAACATTAAATTAACAGAAAGTGAAGAATACGATACTTTATGAATTCTTTCAATAAATGGTTTATTTAGGGTTTAACTGTATAAAAAGTTGCACCAATTTTTAAGACCGGATCGAATTCGACTTTGAAACATCGTAACGCCTTGTGTTTTGATTTTCATCACAAACTCACATTATACTATTTTTTGTCCTGCAAACACGTCCATTTCTAAAGCACTTGTTTTTAGCATGCGTTTTAAGAAAAGTTAAATTTTGCCTGAGAGCTTTTGATCAGTGTGAATTATGACGATTGTTCAGAATATGAAAAGATAAATAAACAAAATATCAACTAACTTTTCATGCAGCTAGGTCTACAATCTAGATTCTACATAAATGAAGAAAAACATTTATTTTATTCTCATAATCATTCAGGGCATTCTTTTAGATAGAGCGTAATTATTACTATCCCTTTGAAAGCCTCTGCCCGGTTGATTTCATTAAAACGCATGACGAAAATGCGATAGCCAAAAAACTGGACAACATGCTATTTTTTCGGTCAATTTTTTAATATACCAAAGGAACTGAAATCTAGAATTAAACTTAAATTTTGGAATCCATATATCATTGTAATCTGATATTGCAGTAAACCTTAGAATTTTGATATTCCAAACTATGGATTCTGCTAGATCAAAAAGTTAGAGACGAAACATGAAGTCTTTACGTCATCCATGGGTGCAAACATACATGGTGAGTAAAAAATGGGATTATCCATGTTTTGAAATTTATTTACAACATTTTTGATTTGTTAGGCATAAATAAAATAAAATGTGATCAAAAATCAAACATATTTTTGAAACATTAAAAAAACGTGGAACCAAATAAAAAAAAATTAAATGTTTGAAAAACTATTGGGAAAATGCTTGTTATATTGTTTTTCAAAATTTTATAAGAGATTCATAAAAAAATTGAATGAGACATAACAAAAAATCCGCAAAAATTCAGAGTAGAAATTAGGCGTGGGGTGAAGGTTGCAGGAGGGGGGGATAGAAAAAAATCCTAAGAATGCGCGAATACCAGATAATATTTCTTTAATTCTCTCTCTCTATGACAGCTTGCCCTGACAGCTTGCTTCTATATAATTGAAGATTGATAGTACGGGTTATGAATCTGATACAAAAAAGGTTGGATATTTGATACGAATGTTAATATTTGATTTTAATTTAATACGAATGTTAATGATTGATATTTATTTGGATATAGTGTTAATGGTTGATATTATGACTGTGATACAGGTTGCATTTTTGATACGAATGTTAATGTTATGTTAATGATTGATATTATGACTGTGATACAGGTTGCATTTTTGATACGAATGTTAATGTTATCCTATCTGTAAATGAAAGTTAATGATTGGATTTTTGATACGAATGTTAATGTTAATGCTTATCTCATCTGGATACAAATGTTAAAGATGGATACGAATGTTATGAATTTGATATAGGTTGGGTTTGATTGTTTATCTCATCTGGATACAAATGTTAAAGATGGATACGAATGTTATGAATTTGATATAGGTTGGGTTTGATTGTTTATCTCATCAGGATACAAATGTTAAAGATGGATACGAATGTTATGAATTTGATATAGGTTGGGTTTGATTGTTTATCTCATCAGGATACAAATGTTAGGGATTGATACGAATGTTATGAATTTGATATAGGTTGGGTTTGATTGTTCATCTCATCAGGAAACAAATGTTAAAGATGGATCTCATTCATTCAAAACTATAAATTTATGTATTTTATATTCTCAGAGCGTTAAAAACAATATCATGTTAACATATATATTTGACTATTTTTTAATTACAAAATTAAAATTTCTTTGGAAATTTACACGTGTTCATTTTAAAGTTGATTTAACAGCTATCTCCTAGGTATCTGTGTGAAATGGGCCAATTACAGAACTAATATCGTATTTGGTCGGACGGATTCTTTATTAGATTTCTCCGGGATAAATCTCGATCTAGAAAACTTAATCAAGGTTCAAGGATTCACGTTCGGGAGATTCTTGCATTTACAGTTTTATAGACCAATTAAAGGTTGTGGGGTCTCCCCACACTTTTCTCTCCATTGGATTCGAAGATTTTGCCATTTCCTTTACTGGAGAAACTGCAGGTTCAATTTCTTGTCCTATCATCAGAGCTGGGTGGAGTACCTGTAATGATAAGAATACAATCAGAAGGGCAACTGAGGATCGACATGATCAACGTGAAACATTATGTTTTGTTTAATTATTTTTTAATTAAATGTAAAGTTAAAAAATGAAATATATATATATAATTACATATATAGAAAAACTTTTCTAAAAGTGGGAATGTATATATAAATTAGGCTTGTAAAAATGGTTGAACCGATTGTGCCCAAATTATGTGTGGGACATAACGTGACCACAGGGAATGAAAGATAAAAATTTTAAAAACTGTGTTTTTAATTTTGTAAAAAAAAAATTTTAATTCTTAAGAATCAGCGATTTTTATTTTGAAAAATCCTTAAAATTAATTTCTTCTTTGTTTTCAAATGTAAACAAAAAGAACATGTTCACAATTTAAATAGAAGATGGGTGCGAAGCGCAGTGAATTTCTAGTATTTATTATTTAACATTTCTATAAGATAATTACATGAGAGTGAAATAATGACCTGTACTTTAGTATTATTAAGTTTAATTTACTTTTATCTTTTAGTGTAAGAATTAATTTATTTCAATTTACACAGGGAAGTGTTTGGTGGCTCAAATGTTGTTTATTACAGGACGAATTCCATTTATTTTCATTTATATGATTTAATTTGATGGTTACAAGTTAATACAATAATTAACTTTAAATTTGTGGATTTAAAGGATTTCTAAACTATTGCGGAGTGTAATATGAAAATATATATGTATTGATTTTATCGTAGGTTAAGCCATAAAAGCTGAAATAAAAAAGTTGATAAAAATGTGTGGTTTGAAATTTAATTAGAGATGCTTGAAGTATTGAGCTTATTTTTGCGGGGCAGCCTCTCATTACTTACACCAACTGTAAATTTATTTTTTATTTCTAAATGTTGATCCTCAAAGTTTTTGTAATCCCGTAAATTTAAACAATTTTTAAGTATGAATTTTTGATATGCCTCTTCTTCGTATATTTTGGTTTAAATATCATAAATTATTTCTTCCTAATTTGTTTTGTTGATGTATGCATTGAGACATGTTTTTAATAATATTTAAATAAAACAAAAATATGGTAAAATTGAAAATCTATGTTCGTGCAATATGATTAATTAAAAAATTTTAAATATTGAGGTAATCTTTGGCTTCCTCTAAAATAAGACTGTTCCTTAATTATAATAAAAAATATAATAAACTAAATATTATATTGTTCATTGCATTTTTATGCTTTTGTTACACTATTATTTTTAATATGATCTTATCTTATTACCAACGTCATATTCTATGCATTTAAGTCAGTCACTCAAAGTCTTTTGTCCTATACCTTTATTATAGTTAAGCATATACATCTTTATACTTCAATATTCACTCAGTTCTTATCAATAGATATACCTTCTGATATCCTTGCTCTTGGAATCTTTGATCCCTAATTTCCCTCTCTTTCTTAGATAAAGGTTTAGCATACATTTCCCTAATAAAAATTTGGAAATATTTAATACATATGCTTAGACTATTTTTTTTTAAAAAAGGATATTTCTTCCTCCCTTTACAATTCCCATTTATCAATTTTAGTAGTATTGGAGTGCCAATTATTGGGTTGTGGTTTTGTGTAAAATATCACTTAATTATAAATTACTATGTATAAATTTAATAATTTTTGCTTCTCGTTTTTCTCATTAAAGGGAGTGGTCGGCTATGTAAGGTAGTTGAATTCAGTATGTAGTATTGTGGACTAATGTTTTAGGAATCATTTAACTTTTAAAACGTTTTAAATATCTGTAATTAATGAAAATGAGTTTGAGCATAAAATCTTAGTTCAAAATCGTCATCGACGGTGGATATGTTTTTAGCTTACTTTTTTTAAATTATTAAACAACGACGGTAAATAATATAGTAATATTTTAGAATGTACTAATTGGATGTTTGGGAACATATTTGAATTAGAAAAAAATATCAATAAATGAATGTAAGAATTAATTTATTTCGTTTTCATCATTATTATGAATTTATTAATTTCTATCATTTGGTTCGCATATTTTTTTTTAACTCCTCAAATGTCGTTTTTTACAAAAATTTCAGAAAATTGCCAGCAAATTTACAGCAAATCAGTGTGAATATTGAGAGATGACGAAATTAAAACTTTAATGAAATTATTTATTTTTTTAATGATAACAGTCAATTTTTTATTTTCTCAACCTGTTTTCATCAAATATTTTGTTTATTCTAGTATTTTATGGCATTTTTTTATTGTTAATTAATAATTTCAAAAATAAAATATCTGAAAACGTATACACCCAAACCTACGAGTTTTGCAATTAATCAAATTAATCATAAAGAATTTGCCCACAATACTGCAAATTCATTTTATCTACCATTCATAGCCAGTCACTCCTTTTAAGTTGCAAAGTTTCTTTGCCAACATATTAAAATTTAAAAAACTTTATTACTAATTTCTTTGAATGTTTTTAATGTTTTCACAGTTTTGGACATTTGTTCCAGTTTTGTGAATCATGATTATTGTAAGATTTTTAATAAAATTAATTAAGTGACGAAAAATACGCAACTTCATATTCTTTTTTTAAATAAATTATCTTAATTCTATCCAGTTTTTGCTTTATTTGTCTAAAATGGTTTCTATGAATTTGGTATTAACAATTTAGATACGGGAGTGTGATACATGTCCCTAGTCAGACTTTTCAAGGCATGATCACCAAAAAAATCAAAGTTTAATGGTTACAGTGTAAGGAAGGATTTTTAAAAAGTAAAAAAATTAAATGTGCACGCCGTTTTTAACAAACAACTCAAGGGGGACAGCCCCCCCCCCCCCAATGTTCATAGGGTTAACGTCTTTATAAACGTTCATACCTCCGGCTCTTAGCAGGAAACCTTATTCTCTGTTTCCGATAGAGTTTGGATTTCCCAGGAAGAGGTTCTCTTTTTCCTTCCTCTGTTCGCCAGCGTCTATTATATATTAATTATTACACTGTTTAAGTTCCATTCTCTTTTCTAAAAAAATCTTAGAATGACGTGGAATGTTTTTTATCATTTGTTTGCTTCTGAAATACACTTTTCTTTAAAGTTTTTAAAGTAAATAAGGCTTTTTATTTGGTTATTTTCACTTTTATATGTTAAGCATTCTTAGCATGTCATATTTTTAAATACTAATTCGGTAGGCAAAGTGCAATTTTGTTTCAATTTAAGTTTCTGGGTAATTTATTTCAAAGCAATGGTGTTGAAAATATTAGAATTTAATCAAAAGTGTTGATAACTGACAAAATCACTACCAAAAACGGTTTTTAACAATAAATTTTAGTGAGTAAACTGTCTTTTGGCTACATTAAGCAATGTACAACATATTTCCCAACCCCCCAACCCCCACCCATTGCCAAATATTGATAATTTACGCGGTATTCAATCATATCTTTCTAAATTCATATTTCTATGTTCTCACTTTGAATTTTAAAAAGAAATAGTAAACTAACTTTTAAATCAACTAAAAAATTTAAATAAAACAAATAATATTAAAAATGAATGGTTCTCCCAGAGTTAATATTACTATCTACCTTATTTCTTCGTTTCCAATAGTTAATCCTCTCCAGTTATTTACTTCACCAGTTCCTACAACGTGTCAAATTAACAACATATTAGAACAATATTAGTTTGCAATTTTTTATTATTTTTTAGTTGAGTTCATTGCAAAGGGTACAGATACATATTTTTCTCTATTATGAATTATGAATATTTGGCAGGTTACAAGTAATTATGGAAAATACTTTTTTGTTCCTAATTTTAATATATTATTACAATTGATATAAATCTTGATGTATATTTTAAACAACGAATTAAATGCAGATGATCTATACATTGTCATATTTATTTGTCAGCAAGATTTACAGTGACCATCATTGCAAAAATTTCTATGTGTAAAATACAAAAGTTCCTTGATACCTTAATCTTACAAAATGTGGAACATTTATCATTAGAAAAGTGTTACTAATAGTTTAATAATTGATTCAATACTTAAAACGTTACATTTGTGCGAGTTTCAGTTACAAAGAAGCCAAAAATTTACATGAATATTTTCAACATTTCTATTAGTGCCGTTTTTATTAAAAAGTGTACTCTTAAATTTTAAGATGTTGATTAATATAAATGTACAACGTAATTAGAAGTTCTGCGATCATATTACAATTACATGCCCTTCAATCACTTATTCATGCGACATAGGGAAAACATTACACTCATTTATTTCACAAAAAAAAAATGCCGCGAAATTATTCGTAATTACTGTCTTAACATTTATCATTTCATTAAATGAATGTCTTTAGATCATGTTTTTAAATCATAACCTTTAAGGAGAAAAAATATCGTTCATCTTTATATTACGGATTATTCGATGAAAATATACATAAATCTAATCAAACTATACTTTAACTTTGTTTAATTTTTTTTTGCAACTTTTGTTAAATATTTAAAAATTATGTTTGTAAAAATCATATTTTTTTCAACATTTGTCATTAAAAAGTATTTTTTTCGGCATGCAAATATTTTCTCTTAATACTTCGATCTTCTCATTTGAATTATCGTATTCCTTAGAATAAGGTAGCAATGTTTTAAAGAGATTGTTAAAAGTTATTATAAATCATTAAATAAATAAACTTTTTTTACTTATATATTTCAAGACGCACATTCCGTGGTAATTGAGTTCTTCTTCAGACATGTCATCCTTAATTATAACAGTAAAAGATAAAAGGATCAAAATTTACATATCATATCATGTACTTGATGTTACTTTAACTATTGTATTAATTCTATCTATAATGATTCACAAAAACAATTATATATAATGTTTCCCTTTACATTTTCTATGAAAATTAAAATTGTATTCTTTTTTCATGACATGTTACCTGATCTTTTGTAGTCAGAAAGAAGAAATCTCCACGGGGATATGATTGTCTGAATTCTTTCCTACAAGAAAGGAATTGAGTCTTTGCCACCAACTCTGGGTTTCTAAACCTTTTATCTTTAGTACGTCGTAGACCTTAGATATTTCAAACTAGGAATTCTGTTGGCTGAACTAATGTAGGTTTAAAATATAAAAGATTTGCGACATTGCCTTCCAAAAATATAGGAATAAGAAATAGCAAAGCTATACATTCCAATCATTATTCTTTTTATATTAACATTTGTATCGATTCTTTATTTATCTTAGTATTCATCAGATATCAACTTTTGTATTAATCCTTGTTTAATATTTGAATATTACCACGAATTTGAATAATTTACATATATATGTTAGACTTCTTTGGCATTAACACGAGTAAATCAATCAATAATTATATATATAGAATGCATATCTTTTAACAAATTCAAAGGTATCATCTAAATACTAACTTTTTCTAGTCAACTAACAACTAATTTTAAATAAATGACGTAAAACCAGAAATAATTATGCTTTCTTGTAAATCAAACATTTCTTTAAATGAAATTACATCACCTGCATCCAACTTAGTACAGATATTCCAGACTCCCATGTGTTCGGCTTACTGAAATAAATCATTTTAATGGACTATATTTAAATGTTATACATATATAATTATAATTCTTATATTTTTTGATCTTTTCACAACATGTATAGATAAAAAAATCAGAGCAAATTGAACATTAACGATTCGAGAGATTTATTAGAACATATTCATACGCAATGCATGTATTGATAAAGAAATCGAACAGTTTTGGGTAGGACAAGGCAACATGTAGTTTTTATTCTAACAGTTTCAATTGCGTCCTTAAAGTTCATTTCTTGTTGGTATCCATGTACTTTTTTGCTTTTAAATAAAGTGTACCCTTGATTAAATAACATATTTCCAAAATATATATTAAAATAGAATTAGTTTATAAAAATTTACTTACTTCTTCATTTGCTCCGCAAACCTTTTCTTAATACTAGAATTCGCGGCTTCTGAACATAATAACATGATTATATCTGCGTTTAAAGCTTTTTTATTTATATGCGATGGTATTTTAATTATTTGGAACACATATCAAATGTTTTCGAAAACAAAATGAAAGTTTATCAATAATCATTTATTGTAAGGAATTCATTCAGTGAAAATTCAATTTGTTCGTACCTTGACATTATTTACACAAGATGAATATATAAATATTTGTAAAATGTTAATTTTAAAATCATTCATTAAAGAATCTGTAAACGAAAAATGAAAGGGGTTATAGATTGAAAGATAATTGCTTTAGCTCTTAAGTCCGAACAATCCTGTTCCTGTCTCCAAAAATTAATATAAAACAGTGTTAAAGGTATTGAGTCTTTGCAACAAAATTTGAATTTAAAATCCGTATATATTTAGATTATAATGTCGTAGACCTTAGATATTTCTAACTATGAATTCTGTTAGATCAAATTATATAAGTTTGAAATATCTAATATGTACGAAATTGGGTTCCAAAGATATTCGGATTATAAATTCAGAGTTTGTGGCAAAGACTCAATTCCTTTATACAAAGATTATATACAGCACAAGTCCCACCCATACTGAACACGTGTCTTTGTCTGTATCACGTGACCATTATACTTCACTACCATTGTTGCAAGTTCTGATTACGTCATAACAATTTATAAATAAAAATATCAATTTTTATGTTTTAAAATTTAAAAAAAATAATTATTAAATTATAATTGGTTACAATTAGGTTTCTCTGGAATATATTACTTTTTATATTCGTTGCTTATTTGCTAAATATTATTCTAAATTATTGGTAAATACTATTTCTATAACAATTTGTATTTATATGAATTTGACACAGTTTCATATCAATTTCTCTAGACAGGAACAACAGATATAAGTTTCATGGGTCGTGATGAAGAGCTAAACTAATTAGCTTTCAGCGTTTACCCCCTTTCATTTTTCGTTTACATTCACTTGAATGATTTTATTTAACGATAAAATTGTCATCATTTCTGATGCGTAAAATGCATCATATTTGTGAATAACCATGCCGTGGTCATGACAAATATCATTATGTTATACAAAATTTAATGTTCAAAAATTCTGTGTTTCTTTTGGCATGTCTATACAAAGCTTCTTATTTATCATTTTCCAATTAACCATAAAGCAGGGCTGTATTTAATTACATAATTTTGATTATTTCTCCCCCCTCTAAATTTTTTTTTGTTAAACTCCTTCCACAAACTCTACAACTCAAAAGACATAGATTAAACATTTCTTAGATTTATTATAGTATCATCTAAAAAAAAATACTTTTTCGTACTTAAATAAACAGTAACAGTCTACAGGGACATGAGAATGATTCTCTTGGTTTTTCCGTACCTGTGCAAGAGTTGCATACAGATCTCCAAACTTCAGTTTGGAGTACTGTCTGAAACGTCTGGCATTGTACAACTTTTTTAAAAAGGTCATCTCCTTCATAAACTCATCCCTGATTGCTGGGATGATTTTTTTCTTTAAGATATGAAGAGGAGGATCATTAATATCTATGATAACCTCTCTGAGAAAAAGCTTGATGTGATGTTTCTTTCTTTATTAACTAGTATATTCATGATGGATCCCAAACTTCACAGTAGGCTTCAGTATATGATTTGATATCAACATGTACAAACAAGTCAAAGAATCTAGACTCTGCATACGAACTCTGCATAAAATTCTTTTGGAACAGTTGATATAGCACTTCCAAGGACTGCTGATAAAAATTTTGATTAAATGTCAGGAATTGAATATATGTCTGCAGAAAGGTATTCTGAACTTCAAACTTCTCCTGAAGTTTGTCTTCTATAAGTTTTTCAACCAGCTCCTCTAGGATGTACTCTGGCAATTGTTTCTAGCTTGTCTTTACTGATGTTCTCAGCCCACTCTGTTCTATGAAAAGCCTCTACAGAAGCCTTTACAAGTGAAGTAGGTTTAAATCGTTTTTCCAAGGATGAAAAGATGTCCTCACATACCTCTGTAAGTTGCTTTTCAACTTTCTCAATAGAATTGTCAGTCAAAGACATAACTGAAACCTCTTGCTCAGAAATATCCTGAGATGTTAGATGGTTGTTTTTGACTTTATCATCCTTTTCATTATCATCATCTTCCTAATCCTGAATGTTTGTGGATGTCAGGAAAGACAGACATCATTTCCAGGTTCAGGCGCACAGCTGCAGATCTTTTTACTGTCTTTTTAAGTTTGAAATAAGTTCTGTAAATTCCATTTTTAAGATTGTTGACATGTTCTGATGGTATCCCAATTCCATACATCATTTCTTGATCAGATCACGAGAATTTTTCTTTCAGTTGGCTTGGCTCAACTGTTCCTTAAGTTTTTCAACATACAAAAATATGGTTCCTAGAGAAAAAATTGTAGCTTGTGTTGATTTAAATAAGATAATTACACACTGTATTCTCTTTACAACAATTGTGATAATACATTACCTTCTTTTCCAATTCCCCTTACTCTCCCATCCTCTCCACTTTAACTTCCCATTCCATTCCCTTCTCCTTCCCTTCCCATCACATTTCCCTCAACATCCCTTCCCCTCCCATTCCCCTACCCTTCGCCTTCCCTTTTCCTCCCCTTCTTTTTCCCTTCTCCTTCCCTTCTCCTTCCCTTCTACTTCCCTTCTCCTTACCTTCTCCTTACCTTCTCCTTCCCTTCTCCTTCCCTTTCCTTCCATCTTCTTCCCTTCCCCTTTCCTTCCCTTCACCTTTCCTTCCACTTTCCTTCACCTTTCCTTCCCCTTTCCCTTCTCCTTTCTCTTTCCTTTCCCATCCCCTTCCACTCTTTTGTGACCTTTGATTCCCCCCCCCCCCCCGGGGGGGGGGGGGGGAAATGGAATTATATACACCCCTGCCATAAAGTAATTTAGTTTATACCACAAACTAAATATTCTAATCACAATATCTTTGTAGGATAATGCTGCAAAGCTTTGAAATTTCAAACTGCTTATTTTATGTAAAAGTATTAATAGTTTGAAATAGTGTGTACGGCATTGTGTTACAAATATATTAAGATTATAAAGGCAAAGTTTGTATCAAAAAATCAATTTCTGTTTGGTTTTAAAAATTTACATTATATGGTTGAAATTTCATTTAAATTTGGTTTTGAAAGGGTAAATAATATTTGTTTAATCATTTCCTTTTGACAAGAAATATTAAAATTAAAATTTCATGATTTTCTCATTTACCTAAACAATTTGTTGTGGCCCTCTCGTATTCATTAAATCCACCTTTTCGTTTAGCTTCATTACCTGTACATTATACTGGTTAAATAAAAAAATGCATTCCTATCTTTCATACATAATATTTTGATTTACTTCTTTTCATTAACTATATAGAAATGTGAGGAAAGATAATTCATGACTATAGGTTGTAATATCTGAACGATTAACTTGTAATTAAACTCATTTTTTTACGGTCAAAGTCGTATGTTGCAATTTCATCAATTTCTAAGTTATTTAGTATGAGACATCTTTGACAATTTTCTCATAATAGACACAACAGATAGAAGTTAGATTAGTAATGATCAAAAGCTCTTTTTTATCGCATTAAGCCTATACCCCCTTTCATTTTTCGCGAACACTCCCTTTAATTTACTAAGTTTTTGGTTAGTTATATATATATGCATATCTTACTGTAAGAAGTGCAAAAACTCTCTGCTTGAGCAAGAAGGTATAATTTAATTTCTTCATGGAGAGGTGAATCCCCTACCAATTGTTTGAACTCCTGGACATTATCCGTTCCTAAATTAATAATAAATAAAAGTCATATTATTTCATGTTTTAATAAGTATATATCACAACTTTTACATTTGTAACTTTATAATTGGAATATGAAATATAAATTAAATCATGTTTATCAAAACTTTTTTGTATAACTATTGAGGACTATAGTCAGTATGAAAGTTCATCTTAATAAACATGAATCAAAAACTTAATTTAGTTCAATCTATCATTAAGTTATTAATGAAATTGAATAAAGATGTTTCCTAAAAGTTCAAGACCGCATCTCTACTCGGAAGAAATTATTCTGAAGACTAAATTAGTCTTCCAATAAGAAAAAATGGAGGATAAAGTAAAACTCTTTATATTTACTATTTCAGATTTTTGAGCTCAGTTAAAATAATGATTCTATTAAGAAATTTCTTATTTGTTCAATAAATTTTACAAACAAATATCTCATTTATTTTATTAAGTATCATACAATATCTTGATGAGTGTCGACAATGTGATCCATAGGTTTTTCAGTTTTTATCATTAAGTTAATTTAAATTAAATCTTTTTAAATAAGCAAACATATCACCTACTATACCCTGTACAAGCATGTTCTCTCCCACGCCTCTCCAATGCCTGTAATATTCATTTTTATAATTTATTACATTATGTTATTGTGAAGGAAAAATTAAAGCGGGTTTATGGTTAAACCTGAAAATTTGAGGTACTAAACGATTTATATTAGACATTTATCTGATGCTCCAATCTTGATAAATTGATATAAAACTGTGTCAAAATTATAACAAAGTGTATATATGTCTAATTTTGTTTAAAAATTGAATTATTAATCAGTTCATATTCAACAAATACATAACCAATCTGAATACCAATATATATATGAGAGGACCATGAAAATCTAAGGTTTCCTTATTTTGTAATAATATTATTTTTATTTTGTATTTATAATAGATCGTATTGATAGAATTATTGCGTATTTTCATATATTTATATTGTTTCCTTGTCCGGCAGTTTGTATGCACTCTCTCTGGGTTTCTGTTTTTTTGTATAATATTAACGCAGGCAAACTTATCTTGTTTAAGCAAAATGTTTTTTTTTTAAGTGTAATTCTTAAAACGATATATCTTTGCAACTCGAGTTTCATATTTCTAACTATAAATTCTTTTACATCCAATTGTTTAAAATATCTAAGGTTTTTCATCATATTTCATTTATTTTCTAGTAGAAATTATAAAATTTTAGTTTGAGGAAAAAAAATAATTCCTTTGGTGAGGGACCTTACCAGATTTCCTGTATGGATTATTTATGCTGAGTATAACAAAAAATAGTTTTAAAAAATAGATATCTTTAACATACAGGGTGTCCCACGAAACATGACAGTATGCAGGACGACTTGAATATCGTCTTGATTTTTTATATAATTTGCTGCATTTTTTTGTCAACCTGATTTTAGAAGTAAATTTCTAGAGATNGATAAAAAATTCAATTTTCGCAAATTTGCAAATTTTTTGGCAGATTCTAAAAGTAGAGCACAAGAGCTTTCTAATGATGTATCATTTGTCATATTTGGACATAAAACATGGGATTTAGAGGGGGGGGTCAAATTGACCCCCCCCAGCGTATCCTGGTTTTTAAGTACCCCAGCGGGGATAAGGTTAAAAAGAAATCCAAGTCATTTTTATTACAAAATATGTTTGATTTAAATAAAATGTTAAGAATCAATAATTCAAATACGTAGATTTTAATTCACTCTCATAAATATAAAAAGTATAAAGATTGGGCAACTATAAAATATTTAGAATAAATTCCCGATCAGTGCCCTGATAGCCGTGTTTTCTAAATTGTTCTTTTAACTGTTATTAGTAGAAATTTTAAATTTTAGTTGAGGCTTTAGTGTGTTTCTTTTATTTGTTAATTTACCTGTTCCCGAAAATAATCTCGCATTGATGTTTAGGGTCAATGTTAAGTGCCTTGCATTTGTCCTCAATGTTTCGTCTCTGCAAATTAAATTATTAAAAATATTAAATGATTCGATTATTCAATGCAATGTTTCAAGACACGCTGGCTAAGGGGAATGTTTTTTACTAAAATGACGTAAACACCATAAATCATCTAGATTCAAAATTTATTTCCGTTAACTAACAAAAGTTGTACTTCCAAATAGTGTTCTGTATTAGAGATGATACGGTACCAAGTTTAGTTTTTAACATTTGGTCAAGTTTCCTCATATACTCATTAAATGAAAATGTTCATATAAAAATCTGCATATGAAAAAAATAAAATTCTAAGACCTTATTAAACCATATCTTCTCAAATGTTAAATTGTTGACTTGCAAATATTTTATATACCCTACACACTTTCTTTCTACCAAGAGGGCAAATTTACCCTATTGTTACTTAGAAAACAAATTTTTCATTCATATATATCAGAAATGTAATATTTTGTTTGGTTAAATTATATTTGTATAAGCTCAAATTTAATAATCTACAATTCTTATTTGTTGTTTTTTAATACATATTAATACCCTTACCTTGTGCACGTAACACTTCAGATGTATAGTATTGTCTTCTGGCCGTACTAAATATTATAATTAACAATTAGTATTCTTTAAACCGTTATTTAAAGTAACCTCTATTTCATGTCTGTAATCAAGAGAGGCGCAACTAGTACTTATGCTATGAAGGGGGGGGGGGGGCAAAATATTTTTGGTAATGGTCTAGGGGGGGTGAAGGGGTGGCTAACCCCCACCTTTTTTCGGAAATATCATAATAAAAGTGCGTTTTTAACAGTTTGAAGTCGAAAAAAGGAAATTTTCTTGCGTGCATGCATATTTAGCTGTGTTTAAATCTAATCGATTTTTTCTTTTGTTTACTATAAATTTATACTTCTAACAGATGTAAAATTGAGTCAATTTTTAGTAAAATGTGTGCGTTAAGCGAAAAAAAAAATTGTTAAGTACCCATACTTGAATTACAGATTTAATTACAAATAATAATCATTTATATCTTATGACAAAAAAAAAATTAAACCCATAAATAGTCGCTGGTATGTTTTAAACAGATGCAAATATGTATATAATTTTAATCATCTACATTGAAAAAGGAGAGATAATATTCGTGTCCTCATTCCTGTCATACTGATTTTCGCCATTCTTTCTTTATTTTTTAAAGGGGGGGGGGGGGGTTGCGCCCGACACACACGTCCCTAGTTGCGGCTTGTGTAATCAAGGATTAACAATAGTGCAATTTCCTTGTTTTACTAGTGACAAAGAACCAATTTTTGATTACTTCAAAAAACTTTCTCTTAAAGTGTTCATTTTGTGTTGAAAGTATTGTTACATTTTATTCATAAAATTAATACGACATAAATATTCAATTTCCCAATTATTGAAAAAAATTATATATATAACTCTTTCAATAACTTTAAAGGTCGATATTTCTTTTAAGTTGTAAAGAGTTCCTCTTTGTATTCAATAAAACAAATTCAATGAAACCAATTTTCGTATTTTTAATATTACTTTGATAATTTCGTATATTTTGGAAATTCTAATTTTTATTCAAAATACAAGCAAAGTATATAGATCTTTTTGGGTTTCAACTATTAGTACCCATCCCGCAATTTGTGAAAGAACATTTATTCTTGCCTTCCCTTAAATATTTTGCTAACTTAAAAAACTTTCATCTTCCATTTCATTTTTAATTATCAGCTTATCATGATCACAGCCCTTTTCTTAATTTCATAGACATTTATAATTTATATTACTAATAAGTAAAAAAATTAGTTGATATATAGATTGAATATAAAAGATTTAAAAACTTTTCCTTATTTTTATTTTCAACAAGTTCAACAATATTAATAGTAATCAACAGACAAATTTTATATTAAACAAAAATTACCTATGCCTCTGTAGAGATTCGTATCATCTAAAATTTTAAAAAATGTAAATAAACATACCATTATTACAATATTTAAAAAATGATAAAACATCAGAAGTCTCATGTTGGCTCTATACCTTTGGTTTCTGAATTCAATAAAATTTTTATATTTTAATTTTGTTGAATTAAATAAAAGTTTGTAATATCAAAGATCATATTTTTCACACAAAACACATGAAATTAATACAAAATTGGAATATGTCGCAAACATAAAGTTTATTGATGTTAAATATTTACGAATAATTGTAAGAGATTCTAAACATTTCATGAACTTAAATAGAATGATCGCCTATGTAAGGTAGTTGAACAGTGTATGCAGTGTTGTGGACAAATTCTTTAGGATTCATTTGAGACTTATTAAACGTTTTCAAGATATATAACTCCTGAGTTTCAGCGCAAAGTCGACTTTGGAACTCAGGACTTTATGGTTTATACGTTTAGAGTTTTTTTTTTTAATTATTAAGTAACAAGAAGAAATGTTAAAAAATTCTACAATTAATTGATTAATTGTTTGAGAACAGAGTTAGAAAAGAAAAGAAAATTTACTCTTTATCATCAAAAATAAAAATTGTTATTTAATTATTAGTTTCGCGATCTCTCATTATTCATAAGATTTCCATCAATTTTTCTGAAGATTTTCTTGAATGAATATTGAAAAATGACATTTTAAAATTGTTAAAAAAGGAATTGAGTCTTTTCCACTTACTCTGATTTATGATACCTATATCTTTGCAACCTTATGTCGTAGACCCTAGATAATTCTAAGTATGCCTTCTGTAAGATGAAATAACCTAAGTTTAAAATATTAAATGCTTGCATTATTAGACTAGATAGAGAAATTTGATAATTTAAGTTTGTGGCAAAGACTTAATTCCCTTGTCAACAAATAAATAGAAAATAATAAATTCCATATAATGATGAAAACAAAATAATTTATTCTAACATTCATTTATTCATAAAGGAATTGAGGCTTTGGAACAAATCAAATATTTGAACCTCAATATCTTTCGAGCCCTATGTTGTAAACCTTTCATATTTCAAATTTAGACTATTTGATCTAACAGAATTCATAGTTTGAAATATCTAAGGTCTACAACAATTGGTTCCAAAGTTATAGTGATTAGAAATCAGAGTTTGTGGCAAAGACTCAATTTCTTTATTTGATAAATATGTTCCTTAGCATTGAATTATTTAAGTATACAGTTATAACTATAATTTCAGTCGTTAATATTTAATAATTTAAAAAGAATTCCAAAAACGTATTCACAAAAAAGTTTAAACGTCGTCTTTGCGCTAAAACTAAGGAGCTATATATATATCTTTAAAACGTTTTATATGTCTAAAATTAATCTTAAAGAATTTGCACACAACACTGCATTCTCAGTTTAACTACCTTACATAGCTGGTCACTCTGTTTAAAAATTTTATATGTTCATGTTTCAAATTGTGTATTACTCCGTACTTTAGTTTCAAAATCAAAATCCGAATTATTTTGCATTTTACCTGACATAACTGCTATTGGCATGTGGTCCGGATAACTTTGCATGTGTACACCTTAACAATATTTATCAACATAAATTATTATTCTCAACTAATAAACAAGCAAAATGTAAAGTTTTAATATCAATTCAAACATAAATTTCTACATAATAATTTTAAAATATTATACATAACACCTTACCCATGTCTCTTATATCTAGGTTCCCTTGGTGAGTCCCAACCATCATGGGACCATACACTTGAATCATCTCCCCTCTCTTGTTTCTTATGAACGGAATCTATAATTATTTACTTTGAACATGGAGACCACATGGGTGTTTTGTTGGAGAACACCAGGCTCTAATTGGATTCACAAATATTCACGACACCACGAGACCCATACATTCTTGTTGGACATTCCCATAATTGCTATGTTAAACAAAGATTTTCGCTATATACTCAATATTTGAGTTGGAAACCACTACATTTCCAGCCATTGTAACAAATCAAAGTCATAATTATACAATAAAACAAAAATTTACACCATTAAACACAAAAATGTTAAAAAAACAAATCTTGTTAATCATACAGTTTAAGGATACTTTATGAGGAATAAATTACATTTAAGGACTTTTCATTCATATTTTTACAGCATTCATCAAATTAAAGTATTGTTAGCAAGTTCAGTTGTATGAAGTATTTCTGTAAAAAGTATAATTTATCATATACAATGTAGCCAAATTTGGTATTCCCTTACCTGCACAGATGTAACTAATATATTCATGGATGGTGACTTCATTTCTGTGTAGTCAATATTCAGAGGTCTGTTTAATCCGTGTACGTTGCTCGTGCCTCCTATAAATCGGTAATTTAAATTATATATTTAATTATTATTTAATATAAATATATTTAATTATCATTGAATTGAATATTTGTTATAATTACTTTAGATTTCAATGAAAACATTGGTCAAGAAATGAAATGTACCAGTGTATGCTACACTACCACAGACGAGAATTTTAAGGATCTGTTTGTTAAGTCAAAAGTTTAATGTAAAAAAAAGATAAATTGCAATTTTAAGACTAACAATTTTAAAAACGGTTACAGCTACTTAGGTTTGATAATTCTTTTCAAATTAATGTCCATTAATATTTTTTAAACAATTAACGACTTCATCAAGTTTCAAGGGAAATACATATTAACATGCGATATAGGTATATAAAAACGTTTCTCATCCTTTCAGCTATTGTATCATTAAATTATTTTATTTACATACAGGATGTACCAAAATAAATGGGAATTCTGTGACGAATTCAATATTGTCTTTGTTATGTATTACCATTGTAATGCCTAATATCAAAAGCCATAATATTATTATGTCTGCTAGCGTTTATTTTATGAAAAGGGATAAAATAATTTAAAGATGTGTCTATAATGTCTCCGCAAGATGAACAGTGAAGACGGACAAGTTTGTACACTGTAATTTTCTTGTTTTATTAAGTACAACAGTATGCAGTCAAAACATAAACAAACAAATGTGAACATAGCAGACGAAACTCGCACATTACAGGTTTCTCAGTAGGTATACCTATAGTAAATCAAAGAATTATTTGAAAAAACGATCTTGAACTCCACACTAAATTTCGGATGGTTATTGGGACACCCTGTATTTATTGAATAGGTAAAATACTTACAGCACTATTTTAACCAATCTTCAGAAAATCAAAGACGTTCAAGTGCATTATGTAATTTTTTTCATAATAAATAAAATTTATTGTTAACAAGGTAAAATTATTATAACTGTCATTTCCAGAATATTATCTTGTAAGATAAATTAATTTTACAGTACTATGGATAATTATTCTTACCAATAATGAGAGACATGACGCATTTATCACTAATTATGACATTGCATCTCTTTCCATCATTCACTATTGTGGGGATCTTTGACAAATCTTCCATCACGTCTTCTCCTGTATATATTGTAAACAATTATGAGTATGAAAGAGGATTATGAAACCGCAAATCTGTCAAGTTTGATCTATAAACAAGAAAAGACCCAATAAACTTCCTCTCCTTTTATACACGCGTTATTTCATGTTAATATATATCTAGAAGGCATTTATGTACTTATCAAACATAATCTTTATTTAAAGTGTAACTATGGGTTTAATCATGTGCAAGAAGACTGTTCCTGAAAAAAATGTATTTTAATTACTCTCTTAAAACACATATTTGTTTTAAAATACTTTTAATGTCATTTTGTGCTAACACACACTTTAAGATTTCTCTTATATTACAGTTGGGTGGGGGGAATTCATTTTTGACAAACAAATTAAAATAAGTTTTATTTACCTTTAGCTTCTTCAAATAGTTTCCTTCTTTTTTTAGCGCTCTTCACCATCTGATAATTAATGATAATGAAATTTTTTACAACATTTTTTATTGTGCTCCCAAAAAGTCAACTTAAGTCTATGAATTAAAAAAATGATTTGAGTCTTTATATTTATTGGGAAATAATATATTGGGAATAATTATCCTGAATAAGCTTTAAGTAAGTCACAGTTTGAATATATTAAATTATTATATATAAGACTGTATTCATGTCATAAATTTTAGTATTTGAGAAAAAAAAACAAAAAATTGTTTTAAACTGTATTTGTAATTAATCAGTCATTTTAAAAATTAATCAAATGCTCATGATATACAACTAATTTTGTCAATCTCAGTCACGGCTTTAATTTAAACCGTCGCTGAAATATAGTTCGTTCCTCTTAAAATTGTATTCAATGTTTCAAGATCTAAAGGGAGTGTTCGCGAAAAATAGAAGGGGGTGAAGGCTTATTGCGATAAAAAACGCGCTTTCATTGATATTCATTTTACTTCTATCTGTTTCGTCTATAAGGAGAAAATTGTTAAATACGTCTCATACCGAATAACTTAGCGCCCATAAAAATTGAGAAAACTGCAACATACTTCTTAGACCGTAAAAAATCTATTTAATATCAAACAAATCATTCAGATATTACAACCTTTAGTCATGGATTATCTTTCGCCACATTTGTATATACTTTATATTTATTATATTTTAATTATTTTAAAACGTTTAAACGGATTTCTAAATATGTGAATGGTGCACGTCATTCTTAGATAGTTGTGCAAGCGACAAGAGAAAAAATTAAATTCAAAACAAATTAATTAAAAAATATTATTAAATATAAACTATATACAAATGTCGCGAAATATAATCAATGACTAAAGGTTGTAAAATCTGAATGATTTATTTTAAATTAAATTCATTTTTTAAGGTCTAAGAAGTAAGTTTCAATTTTCTCAATTTTTATGGGCGCTAATTTATTCAGTATGAGACGTCTTTAACAATTTTCTCCTTATAGACGCAACAGATAGAAGAAAGATTAGAAGCCATCAAAAGCGCTTGTTTATCGCATAAAGCCTATACCCCCATTAATTTTTGGCGAACACTTCCTTTAAACGAGACGCCAGCCCTAGAGGTAAAATTTTTTCGTTAACACTCCCTTTAAGCCGGCGCTCCATTCAGACCGGGTTTTGGGGCATTTAATACACGGCTCAAATTTATAAAATTCCGACAATATTTGGTCTAATATTTGGACGATTTACATATTTTTTGGCTTTACAATATTTTGCTGCGTGAAAGTAATTTTATCTTTAATAATAATTTTATGATTTAAAGGTTTCCAACGTTAGTTAATCAAAAGTATATGTTTACATACGTCTACAGTTGTGCCATCCTTTGGTGAACTCTTGGTCAACATTTGTACACGTCTAAGATAAAATTTTTACTGAATAAAATTATAAAATATGGGAAATAAAATTGATTTCTTTAAATGCTTTCATTCATGCACAAAGCAATTGATTATTAGGAACAAAATCAAATATTTAAACCTCAATATCTTTGCGATGTTGTAAATCTTTGATATTTCTAAATTAGATTATTTGATTTAACAGAATTCATAGTTTGAAATATCTAAGGTCTGCAACATTTGGTTCCAAAGATATAGTGATTAGAAAATCATAGTTTGTGGCAAAGACTCAATTTCTTTTAACCATTCTTACTTAAATATCATTATTTGCAGGTTTCCTTGTTTCAATTGTAAATTCACAATTAAAACATTTTGTAGAGAAAATGTCTTTAATCATCTGCGTTATAAAACAATCAAACCAAATATCCACAAACAAAGTTTGCAACTTTATAATGGGATACCTTTAATAACTTTTCCCACTAAACGTTGTTGACACTTTAATTTTATGCTTATTAAATGTGTGTTTGTACAGAAAACAATATTTGCTTGAACCACAATTGAATTTGTCTACCATTTCTTAATATTAATCTGAAATGCATTGAAAAAAAATTTACATAATTCGACGAAACTTATATTTAAACTGTTTTCATTCATAACTTTCTTATTGAAGAGCTATTGAGAAGATCGAAAATGTTTTGAATTACTAATATATAAGCAGAGAAGTTTGTTTTTATCATATTGTGTGTACAAATCAATACTATAGGAGGAACAAGGTCACAAACACCTTCCAATAATGTCCATTTTATTTTACCAAGTACTAAAGGTTATTTTGCAGTAGTATTACACAGATAACAAAATGTGCAACAACAATTTATTATGACAACTTACTCATACGCTATTCTAGGACTGCTTAAAATTCCTATCGTTTCTTGCACCAGCTCAACACTCTAAAATAAATTTTATTATAACTACAAAATCAGAATTCTTTGGTACATAAAATAAATTAACAATCCTCTATTTAATATACAACAATTAAAACAAAGTTAAATTATAGTTTCCACTCTGTTTGAAATTTGCTGATTTTGAAAAAAAAAATTAGAGTTATAAATAAAATTTTCATTCTATAAAAATAGAACTTGGTTATTTGCCTTCAAACTAGGGTTTCCATTTTTCCCGAAGAAAATTTCCATTTGTGAAATTGAATGATCCGGAAATTTGTTGCGTAAACCGGAATTCCTGGATAATTACGGTAGAAATGGAAACCGGAAATTTTCCGGTTTACGTCACGTAAACCGGAAAAAATTCCGTTTTACGGAATGGAAACCGTAAAATTCCAGTTTCCATTTCGTAAACAGGAAAAATTTCCGGTTTCCATTCAGTAAACCGGAAATTTTTACGGTTTACGTATCGTAAACTGGAAAATTTCCATTCCGTAAACCGGAACTTAAAGAATTTTTCTTATTTTAATTAAATTCATATTTACAAAGTTTGAAAATTTGAAGAACGGAATTCCGGTTTTCCGGAACCTTTTCCATAATGGAAATGGAAAAAATTTCCCGAATCACTTCCGTAAGTAAACCATAACCCGGAATTCCGGTGGAAACCCTACTTCAAACATTAATTTATAATAATTCATCACAATATTCTCTGCTTTGACCCTTAAGAAACGTTGTTTCTTATATTCCAATAGAGAACTTCTCTGAGTTACGGATATTTAATGTTAGTATACCTTTGAAGTGCTCTGAGGTCGTGGAATAGTTTTTCTTATAAATTCAGAAACTTCACCATGACTAATTATCTAAAATAATAAAAATAAATTTTAGGATTTTTTTTTATCAACAACAAACTTTAATAACTATATTATTATAAAAATATTTATTTGCATTTCCTATTTTATATAGTTTTTAAATCTAAGCTTTCACTTAACTGCAGTAATTTACAAAAGTATGACAAATGATGTTCATTCATAGGTACTCATTTGATATTTCGTATAATTTCATATATTTATGTTTACTTAAGTTATTGTCCTTTCTTTAATATCTTAAGTACAATTGATACTTTCACTACCTCATCTTAAATATCTCAGTAAACTGTTACTTTCAAACACCCCCCCACCCATTCAACCACCCAAAAATATTTAAATGCCCTGCTTCAAGTGAATTCAAGATTTATTTAATTTATACCGATTAAATGTCATCTTCTTCATTTCTATTATTTCTATAAAGTTTTGACATCAAAATTCGAAAAATTCAATGTTTTATCTAACATTTTAAATTCGGTGATGGTGATGAACCAAACCTCTGTACAGTAAAAAAAGTATATGTTAGTTCCACATTTATTGAAAATATATTTCGGTCTGGGTTGACCCTCGTCATTTCTAACGAAATAATAACAATCAAAATTGAAAAAAAAATGAAGAAGATTTTTTTTTCAATCACAAGTAATAAACAAACAAAAAAAATTATTCAAAATAATAATTTGGGCTGTCAAATGGACATCAGGGAAACGATCTCAGATTATGATATGGAATAAAGAAAATTTGCAAATATTCAGTTTTTAAAAAAATTTTAAGACAAATATTAGTCCTTGAGATTGGTTCTGTCACAAAGATTAAAAACAAACTCTTTAGACGTGTGTATAGAGTAGTGGTAGGGGTCGATCTATTTAACTAACTTTGCGTAAATCGGGTGGAGGGGGAGGTGTGGCCGGCTTGTTTAAAGAGGGAAATTTAACATTTTAAAAAATTGAACATAAACATTAAACAACTATTTTTGGAAAAAATACTGAATTACAGTTCAAAATTAGATAAAAAATATTTTTTTCTGTTCATTCCTCTGAGTTCAGTCATAAAATCTCTAATGTATTTAGATTTCGTACTTCAGTTAAACTTCTTCAGAATTTTTTTATTTTTTGGAAAAAAGTTCTATATAACTGTTACAAACCTATTTAACAATTATTTATTTTGTTTATGTCTTATAGTTAAACTGAAATCAAAGGAGGATTGTATTATTTTACATTACTAAAACATAATCTTTTTTATGTTTACTTACCTCTCCGTTCCTGTACCAACATAAATCGACATATGAGTTTTCATCAGAGCTTCTCAGAACTATATGTAGTTTGTTTCCGTTATGATCTTAATCAGAGGCATGTAAACTCAAAACAATAAATTATTACATTAATAAATATTTTAAATAATAGTTCTCAATCATCACTACTGTGGAACACGATGCCTGGCCGCGTTAAACAAGTTCACAAGATTCAACAGAATGAGATAGAACGGATACGGGGCATAGTACTGATGAAACATCTACACGTGTGATATCGATATTGACTCATGTTCTGAACCCTCTAGTAATAAGTTATAAGAAATATAGATACTGGAAGTACTTTATGCGTTTCTATTAGAGTCTGACCCACGTCCTCTATACTACCATAAAATTGAAAATTTTCAACTAATTTATTTTTTTTTGTTTTTTTTTTGTTTCTTTTGGGGTGGGGGTGTTTTAGAGCATATTGATGAATGGCTTAGATTTCAAAATTTTTGGGGTCTTATTGACATATCTATATGCCCAAACTTCTTTTTAAAAGGAGTGTTCTCGAAAAATGTTAGGGGGTATACGCTTATGGCGATAAATAACACCTTTTAATCTTTTTTAAAAGCACAAAACAGTTTAAAACGTATCACAGCAAAGAACGTACATTACTTCATAATTGAGAAATTTAAAACATACGACTGACTGTAACCAAAAAATGTATTCCTAAGAATAAATTCATATATTACAACCTATAATTATCGATAATTTTTCGACACATAATATACATTGATATTTCATTCTATGTTTTACGTCTTTTGACCTAATTTAATCATGTTTCCAGAATTTTCATGTATTAGGCCAGTCGTGCAAACAATTTGTAAGCGAAATAGTAATTCTAAAAACCACAAAATAAGAAATATTATCAAATAAAAACGTTGAAAAATAATGTATTACTATAGGATGTTATATCAAAATTATTTTATAATAATTAATTTATTTATTTACGATCAAAGTTGTTTTTCAAAAGTTCCTCAATTTTTATGCAACCTACTTTGTTAGGTATGCAACGTTTTTAACAATGTTTTTCTTATATATGCAACAGACAGAAGTAAGATTAATAGCGATGAAAACAAACTATTTATGGCCGTAAGCTTATCCCTCGTTAAATTTTTCGAGAACAAACCCTTTAAAATTGAAACAATCTAAACAAAATTATTTCTGTTAATTATCAAAGAATTATTATACTAATTTACATGGTATCAATGCCTTGAATATATAAATGGCGCCTAAATCCAACAAAAGATCCTAAACAATATTTTACATAATACAAATATAATACGGCAAAAGGATTAAAGTATTTCAATATTATTTCCAATGAACTTAATTATTTTCATTTGTTAAATTCTCACCATTGATGGGCTAAATGTTGTTATAAAAAAACTACGCTCATTTAATTTAACACAACTACTAATGTCAAAAAAAGAATGTCAGCGTACTTGCGCCACCCCCCCTTNCCCCCCAATGCCCCCAGTGTTTATGGTTAAGAATATAACATATTCAACTAACTTAAAAAAACGGAACAAAATAATTTTTTCTAAATTACGTTCTGAATTATAAGCTCTAAATAACCGATAAAAATAACTACGCATTTTATAATGTATACCTGTATTTGCCTTTCTTGACGACCTACACGTTCCTAATCCTCCTTAAATTAGAAAAATTATATAAACGAATTGAGTCTTTGCCACAAACACTAATTTTCTAATGCCTACAGGATTGAAGCCAAATATCGAAGACATTACATATGTAAAACAATTTATTTTGTTCGATTAAATAATCTTAGTTTGAAATTTCTAAGACTTACAGCATGGTGTTGCAAAAATATATGAATGGGAAAATTTAAGCTTGTGGCAAAGACTCAATTCCTTTATCATTCAACCATTCAATTATTGTGAAATCAAGTTCTAATAATTCTTTAAAGTTATTGTTTTGAAACTATTTCTTCATTTTTTTTTAAAAAGTCATTTCAATTGACATTGCATGCATAGATATTACATTTGGCTTTGTAATGTAACAAACCATCTTTCTAGAAATCTACAGTTTCAATGCACTTATTGTAACAATATTTACTGTACTGTAATGGCATTTATATATTGTATAAAATAATCATTTGAACGAGACTGATAAAATATTTATGAAAACAAATAAGAAATAGTTTACCTAAAGTTCTTTCCAGATAATTCTTGGCAGTTCTCCTTAATGATTAAAATGCTTTTCAATAGATTTTTTCATTGCTTCCAAAAATACTATTTGTGTAAGGGAATTTTTTGACTAGTGTTTAAAGGTGCCTTCCCTTTAGCACATTAATTCCAATTAAAATACCTCTTTCATGTGATTTAAATAGTAAGAACTTCATATGATGATTTATTGTGAATTTCTGTAATGTCCTTAATGTTAAACATTTAATATTTATTTATTACTACAGGGTGTCCCACATCAAATTAGAACGCGTCATTGAGTACAAATGAAGATTTTGGGGAAAAATCTGAAAATTTTAGAATAACAAATCATTTTTAAAATTTAAATAATGATAATTTATTTGTTTATTGCAGAAAATGCTAGATTTTTTAAGTATTATGTGCGTATTTTGGTGTAAAATATTGGAGATAATAAAATATGATATGGGACGCTCTGAATATCCTACAATTGGTTACTGTGTGTTCTAAATATTACTATTAAACCAGTAAAATCTTTAAATGAGTGCTTAAATATAGAGCCAACTTATGTTATAATTATGTAATACTTTGTGTTGCAGAAATTTCTTTGCAGCATCGGTTTGCTGGTTTGTATGTATGTTAAATCATAATTCATTAACAGTTTTACTGTTTTGCCAAAAATTTCAATTGTTGAATTATGGAAAACTACGAAAATGTTCATATTTCAAATTTAATATCTTACATATGTAGAGTTGGTGTAGTTTTCTACCGAAAATTTTGTTTTATCATAAAAATCGCAAATTTTCGGGTAATTTGCTGAAGTAACTTATATAAATGAAGTCAACTTACCAGTCTCCGATAATTAAGCATTTTTGATTTTTAGGAATGGACCCAAAAAATTCTATTTTTTTGTTAACGTAGTCTTCCATCTGAAACACAGTATAAATGTATATAACGGCTGGATACAAATGTTATTCTTTCGTTTAAAATGATGTTAAAGGGAGTGTTCGCGAAAAATGAAAGGGGGTATAGGCTTAATGCGATAAAAAAGCGCTTTTGATCGCT
>NW_019396300.1:198485-269317 GCF_000591075.1 Eurytemora carolleeae | reverse complement strand
AGATCAAGGATAGAGAGATGTCAGAAGGATAGATGACAGACTGAATTGGAGCTTTAAAAGACATTTTTTGACCTAAGAACCTTATTTCAAGTATTTTCGTCGAAGACGACATTCAAAACTGTCCTGGCATTGATAGGCGCTCAATTTCTAAGTCAAAACTCAAAAATAGTCAACTTTTAGTCTCAGTGCTTATACTCATTCCGACAAAAACGAATACATCGGAAGAATTTATTAAATGTCGTCTTGACAGTTTTATACTATATTACGTAAATTTCAGTATTTGCGAAAATAAATAAATAGCCATGAATATGCGGGAACAGTTTTAAATCATTCAATTAAAAAACTAAATATCTGCAACATTCCATTATCAGAAAGTGAAGAATACGACATTTGATGAATTCTTTTGATGTATTCTTTATTAAGGGTTTAACTGTACTTGTTGATGAAAAAAGATAGTTCTTATTCAATTATTCAGCAGAATACACATTTTCAATATTTTTAACGTTAAAGACAAAGTTTCTATTGTCCCTCACTGCCCTGCCACTAGTCTCTTAATGTTTTCACAACATGCTAAAGTTTACTTTTAAGACAAGTTATTTGACGCTTAAATATTTGAATTGAGGAGTTAGCATACTTTACAGAAGTATAAATTAAAAAGGGGAATATTTAGTTTAGTGGGAGAAGAAGAATAGGTTAGAAGGGGTAACTATTGGGAGATGGGGAGAAGGGAAGAGAGGAACAATTGAAGCGATCACAAAATCAGAAAGAAAGAAGTTAGGTTAAATTACAAAAATAATTTAGAACTTGTGCTCATTTACTTTTAATCAGACTAGTTTTTACTAAAGCAAACTAAACGTATTTACAATCTCTGGTTTCAAATTCTCTTAAATAAATGAACTAATATATTTTAAAGAAGTAAAAGCAATAATCCACCCCTTGGGCCAGCTTTGATGAGTAAGATAGGCATATGTTACTAACTGTAAAAAAAACGTTTATTTAAAGTTTATTTTTGTAAAAGTAAACTGCCCTCCTCTTTAAAGAAAATGATCCAAATAATAAATATAAATTGTGGAAAGTTTGAGCCAACGCTATCAAATGTCGTCCTATGTAGAATTGCCCAAAAAAGCACAGTTTAATCTAGGGATAACATGACTAAATAAATCATGAAAGTACAATTACAAACATTTGAATATTTTTTACAATTATTAACTAACTATACTTGAATGTCGCGTAGTTGTAAGGGTAACAATTTAAAGTGATTTATCTAATTTGCATGCCCGAGGTAATATTTTGGAAGTTACAGGGTGTCCCACGAAACATGACCGTGGTAAATGGTTTTTAACGTCTCCTTCCATATATTATATTAGATATTAAAGACTTTTTTCAGCTTATTTCGTTAACAAACTCTTTTACTCAAATATATTTTACTTTTAAATAAATCAATTTTCAATAAAATGACTGCTATGTTTTATTTTTTACTATTCTCTTTTGTATTTAAGAACTTAACAAATTATGGAAGAAGACATTTATAACCATTCACCACTGTCACGTTTCGTGGGACACACTGTATGTTCTACAATATATTGGGTATATATATTTCTCTTCCTTTATCCCCATCAGATAATAAAAATTGCAAGAAAATCATTCCGCGCAACTTTTTTGTTAACTTGTGCGAAATTCCGCGCATTTATTCAATTTGCGCGGAATTCTCATAAGGAAGTTAGCGAAAATAAATGCGAAATTTAATGTGTACACTAAGATTCGCACAACAATTATTCCATTCCACTGAAAACTCTAAATCTGAAACAATTGCATCTTTATAAAATCAATCTTAATTCTTGATAATAGAAAATTATAGTACAGGGTGTCGCAATGAACATGGAAATTAAATGACGACTTTACGTCTTTGCTCCATGTGGAATTATTTCGTACATAATTAAATTAAAACATTTAGCACCGAAACTATAAGTCTAGGGGTTTCCAAAATGTGGTCTACCATTTTTTACCTTCAAAGTTGACGGAGATATTATAAAAATTTGTCCAGATTCCAGTTTATCAAAAATCAACAAAACTGTTCAAATGTTTAATATCTTCGTCAATTTTAAAGATACAAAGAAAAAATACCTTATTTTGGAAAGCTCTTTAGACAATGAGTCCTTTTTTGATGCCCTTTATATGTCATTTATAAATTATCGTAAATCAAAGACGATATTTATGTCGTCTCTCAATTCCCATGTTTATATTGACACCCTGTACATTTTTTGAAAGAGCACGTTCAGATTTATTTACATGCTTGCGAATTTCAGACACTCTACAGGTGCGTTAAAAAACGGTGAATATTTGTACTCTATGTACTTAAAATATAATATCGAAGACATTCTAGTGCAGCGTTCATGTAAACAAAGGGAAGCTGTGAACATTGTTTGCTATAGAAATAATATATTCTTTAGACAAACAACTAGATAAGCTTGAAGTACTGAAACATCAAACATTGTCTGTTTTCTTTTCATAATATAAAAACAAAGAATATTTCCCCTTTTAATTCACAGTTTTCCTTTATCTACGTGCAGCTGGATAGAAAGCTGCACTAGAAGTCGTCTATATTATATTGATTAACAGGCCTACTATTTTATTAAAACCAAATAAATATCTGTTTACTAATTGATTCCTGATTTGAGTCTACAAAATACCCCCCCTTTCCCCACCCCACATCAGAACTGCCTACCCCCTCCTTAAATCCAGGTACCAACTTGTATGCCTAGAAACCTGTATAGGCAAGATCTAAACAATGTAGTTGATTCATAGTATTCCTACGCAAAACACTTTAGTTACCATGGAAATGAGAAAATGGGTGGGCATGAACAAAATTGTCATTTAAGGAATTTGTCTAAAACTGAAATTATTTTTTCTTTCTCATTTGAAAACCTTTAACGGTCTTCATCGTGAATTCAATTTTGTTCTGCTTGGGTTTTACTTGATATTGGTTGTTTTCAGAGTAGCATGTTGTCTTTGCAACCCGTCCTTTGGATTCTTATTCTTTACACATCTGTTTCTGAGGTTAGTTAATGCTATTTGTTTTAACCTTTTGCTCCATATTTTACTGCGACATTAATCTTACTAAAATAAAAAGGTGGTTTATTTGGTTTATTCTCATATTTTGCCAGTTAAACCCTGTTACCTAAAAGTCAGTCCTGTAGTCTAACTAAGGTTTCTGTACATATGGGTACAGCGTCGAACGTTTTTTAAACAAAAAAGTACAACGCTTTTTACAAAATGAATTAGTGAAATATATACAGTGAAATCCTTAATAACGAATACATCGGAAGAATCTATCAAATGTCGTCTTGACAATTTTTCAATGAGTCTTATACTATATTACGTAAATTTCAGTGTTTGCGAAAATAAATAAATAGCCATGAATATGCGGGAACAGTTTTAAATCATTTAATTAAAAAACTAAATATCTGCAACATTCCATTATCAGAAAGTGAAGAATACGACATTTAATGAATTCTTTCGATGTATTCGTTATTAAGGGTTTTACTGTATTTCAATAGAAAATTATGGTCCGGATTAATCCTCAATTTATTGCGACCATTTTCTCTGAATTAAAAATATGATTCGCCAAAAAAAACATGTTTCTAAAAAATCGACATTTTTTATATTGTTATGTTACTATTTAAACTGGAGATTGTAAAAGACATTTTTAAAAATTAAAAACTCAACTTAAACTTTAATTCTATGGGATTAAAAAAAGGACAAAGGTCCAGAAAATAATTATGACGTGTAAAATATGTAAAATTGTAATATATGTAGTAAAGATCATCGTTCTTTTATTTGTGTGATAGCTCTAAGTTCTGGGGGCACCAATAGATGTAAATAGCCCCTCCCCCCGTATACGCCTTGAATAATTCAGTCACAATTTGAGTTCTATTTACATGTAGCTAAAATTGCTTAAACTACCAATATGCGTCGACACTTAGTTTTCCCTGTTTATTGGGACACCAAGTCCGAATTTATTAGTTTTCCCTGTTTATTGGGACACCAAGTCCGAATTTATTAGTTTTCCCTGTTTATTGGGACACCAAGTCCGAATTTATTTTGACCTTGTAAAGTTGTCGCGCGATTCAATGAAAGCGGTGAAATATTCATGTTGCTAACGTTAATTTTTTATATATACATAAACGAAGAGCTTATTGTGCGACATAATAAAAATTAAATATTATTAAATATTGAAAAAATGTTCTGAACATTTATCAATCGAGTTTGTACTCTGTGGGTATCCTTGTACATAAAAAGCTGATTATTTAGTGTGTTGATATTCCTCCTGCTGGAGCTGACCTACCTGCCCAGACCCCTTACCAGCCGGTCCAATCTCCAAAGATACAAGTTTACCTGGGAGAAAGAAGTTAGTACCCAAATGTATTAAGTATTAAATTTTGTTTATTCGTTTGTCTGTGTATATGTACGATTATAATTCTCGGGAACCCCTTCACCGATTTGCCTACAATTTTGATTGGGAACTTGGATCAACCACGGAAATTTTTTTAGCTTGGTTTCTAGATTTTATAAAGAAAGTTAGACAAAGCTGTGTTCAAGAAATCGCTTTTTAAGAAATTTGTATCCCTCTTTTCACTATATCTTGTTAAATACTTTCATATCACCCTTGTATATTATCTCTTGATCGTAAATCTAAATATCCAATTCTAAATTTCATCAATCTTCTTTTAACCCGATGACATTTTCTTCCCACTCCATTAGAAACTGTCTATATCACTCTCTAATTCGAGAAATATTTTTACCAGAAACCTTTGGAAAAGATGTTTTAGCCCAAAACTTTGAAATGCATTGAACCCGAAATGCAAATACACACAAACATATTGCTTTCCCAAAACTTCCCGTATACTTTTGTTTTGACAAATCATGGCTTCTAGTCCAGTTTTAAAAATCAGTTTAACTTTAAATTTTTTTGACACATTTTAGCAAAATGTATATCTTAGGCCGAACGTCAATATTTTTATAACTATAAATTGTCGAGAATGATTTTTTGGTTTTTAATTGATTTATTTCTGACAATGTGCCCATTTAATTCCTAAGTCAAATTTGTAATTTTACCCCTGTAGAATATGGTAATAATTATTATTAACTTGAGTTGTTTTGTTTTAAAATCTTTAAAAAGTATAATATTACAGTTATTATCTATGTCTATAAAGTTGTTAGTCTATTGGTCTGTTTATTTGTGCGTCCGATCATAACTCAGAAACCTCTTGTCTTATTTGCATCAAATATTTTGCTTGGGAAACGCGAATGAACCACCTTAATGTTTTTTTTTTACCTTGGTTGAGTATGTTGACATATCTTATAATATTTAGGAAAAACATAGTTTCCAGGTATAACACTGGGTTCCCAAGCTAGTAATTAATAAAATGTGTGTAGGGTGTGACAACTATTACAATGGTGCAGTTCTCCCTTGTTTATCAAGACCCTGGCTTCCTCCTTACAGCTACTCAACTACAGGAAATCAATCAATCAATCAATCAGTTTATTTGTACATTCAAAAACGTCATGGGTTGAAACAAGATTTGAATTATTTTAGAATAAGTTTATTTGATTTTCATTTCATCGGTTATTTTAGTAATTTTTTGTGTAGATTGATTTTTTTCCTTCTTCAGAGGCGTACAATGGAGAATACAAGAAGAAGCGTAGTATCAGGGCCTGGAGAACCATCAGAGCTACAAACTTTTTGAGAACATAGTCATTTAAAATCTTAGAGTGCTAGACAATTTAGTTTGCCAATTCAATTTGCAATGTAGCTCTTTGGCAACATTGCAACCCTGAATTTGTGTCAATAGAAAATTTTTATTGTATCGACTCTAAAGACAGTGCATACTGCACACCAATAGTTTTCAAATACTAAATCTTCTACTTTTGTTAAGCTAGTTTCTTTATTAGAATTTTCTTCTTATGAATAGAATGGTCGACCATTACCAATTCTTTTCCATTTTACCTACCTTGTATATACTATTGATATTATGTATGTCTTTTTGTGGCATCTTTTTTTCGAATAAATTGAATCAATTTTTTAAAGTGAAAAAGTAACATGGTTATAAGAATAACTTGAGTAAGTTAAATTTGAGCACACAAAAATACAAGAAAAAAATATTATAATGTTTGTGAGAGTACAAATGATAATGTCTACTTCTTCGAATCTTAAATGAAGGATAAAGTTTATATTGTTCTAAGAACAAGTTGTTAAGATAAAGATAACAATTTATATTCACAAAGCATAAACATTTGCACTTAGCAACTATATTTTGGATATTATAATATAAATATCATAGTTTTTTTCCTACAAGAAACATATAAAAATTCCAAGGGTGCAAGTTTGCGCTTTATTCTATCTATAGAATATATGAATTATATAGTCTATAGATTATATAATAATGGAGGGTATTATTACAGTAATAAGAAAGCAGTAAATATGTAAAAGAAAATCAATTAGGGTTATAAAACTAGCATATGACTATTACTCTAATTAATACTCTAACTGATGTCTAAATACATGAATTTCTTTTAATCAGAATATATAATTCTTAAACCTGGACGTCAAAGTCTTAAAAGTTCAGAACTAGCCTGAAAAAATATGTAATAGATTTTCCTGTTATGATTAAAATAAAACGAGGAAATAAAATAGCTTGAAATCCTAGGTCAGGGTCTTTGATTAGCATTGCAGGTGCATAAAGTTTAATATTTGTTGTATTACTGCACTTAAACCATAAAGAGAAACACTCTTCATCCAGGATTATTTTCATATTTGTTGCTATACAACGTATTATTTTATAACCACGTTTGATATTTACATCTTTTCGCAATTGTATTTAAAACTTTTTTTACAGTGTAAACATACAGGGTGTCCCAAAAAAACATGGGAATTCAGTGACGAATTGTATATCGTCTTTGCTATGAATTGGCATTGTAATACCTAATTTTAAAAGCCATAGTATTATTATGTCTGCAAGAGTTTATTTTATGAAAAGGGTAAAAGACTGTAAAGATGTCTATAATGTCTCTGCAAGATGAACAGTGAAGACGGACAAATTTACTCGTTTGTATACTGCAATTTTCTTGTTTTACTAAGTACAACCGTATGCAGTCAAAACATAAACAAACAAAATGTGAACATAGCAGACGAGATTCTTACAGATTACAGCTTTCTCAGTTGGTATCACTATACTTAATCAAGGAATTATTTAAAAAGACGATATCGAATTCGTCACTGAATTCCCATGTTTTTTTGGGACACCCTGCAGCTAACATTCAGGATAAAAACTGCCAAGTTTGATTTAGGTTGACTTTTTATTTGTTGACTTCTTTATTTGTTGATTTTAGTTGAATAAATGTTTTAGTTGGCGTTTGTAAGAGTCGATAAAATGTTACATTTAACCAGATCTTTAAATTTCTGATCAAATATTGTAAAATATGAAGTTTAGAATAAGTTTAAAATTGAGGGTCTAGCTACTACCATTCTGTCAATTTTTTGGTTGATGAACTGTAAATTGACAAAATGGAAATGAACATATTCTAGCATTTTTACCCTTAATTTATTCAGAAAACATAATAGAAGAGTAGTAATTCAAACTTTGAATTGACGTAATAAACCCCTTTTTGATCGTTAAAATGTTAAAAAATGATAATTTTTATAATTGTGTACGCCGTTAATATAAGCCTTACATATTTTTTTAACGCAAAAACATGTTTTGGGAGTGTTCCCAAGATGGACTTTCCAAGTGGCAACTTCCCAAATGTGCAATATCATGGGGCCGGGCATTGCGGCTTGGATGGGCTAGGTGTGGGCCGAGCGCTGCGGCTAGAACAGACTTGGGAAATTGCCGCTTGAGAAATTTCACAGTTGGGAGGTTGCAACTTGGGAAAATACCATTGGAAAGTTGCCGCTTGGGAAAAAGCCTTTGGGAAAGTACCTAACATTATAAAATTAAACCTTTAAAATCCGACAGCATAAAAATATTTGCCGCAAAGACCTACGCCACTTTATGTATACATTTTTAATAATTATGAGACACGCTTTAAAAACGGTTAAGTCTCAATAGTTGATGCATAATTGTCATAACTCAGATCGCTTGGTATAAAGAAGGCTAATCAACTCTATGAATTTCTAGCATTCATACATTACATATAATGGTTTACAATATACAGTTTACATATATATAAAATATCCCGTATCATCTGCTTTGATCTAAATTGGATAATACAAGAGATACTCAAAACTGGTCTGAAAATATATATAACCCTGATTTTGCTACTAGTTCTTCTAGTTTCAGCTACCTGTACCCTCGCCAGTCTTTCATCATTAATAGAGACATCAACTCCAGTGAAATATAGATAGTGAGATGTAGATACAAATATACATTGATAGATAGATAGAATGCTAGGCGTAGACGTAGATAGATTAATTTCCATTTTGAAAGTAGGTGAATCATTGTTAGATTTTCATCTATAGTCATTTGGTTTAGTTTTTTAAATACAGTTAGTACAAACCTTAAACTATCTTTAATTAATCTTAAATTAACTTTAAATAATCAATTCAATGGGCGTTTTCTCTTTCACTCTACTTCATCGTAGAATAATTATGTTGTACATTGTACACGGAACTACTTTTTAAAACAAATTCCACACTTAAAAATCCTTATTTTTCGATTCTTTTAAATTGTTTTCAATTTTTCATTAAGTAATAGACTATTAATGCATAATGATTCATGCAACCTGTAAATTTAACCTTTCAGTTTCATTTCTTTTCTTTGTCCATCAACTTTTATTTCAATGATTACTGTGCGCTACAAAGTTTAGCCTTTTTTCATGCACCACATGAAAGAACTGATTTGATATTTATTTAAAATAAAGATTACTATTTTAATACAAAGGACTTGAGTTCTTGCAACAAACTCAAATTCTATCATCCCCCTACATTTTTGCAACCTGATGCTGTAAAACTTTAATATTTCAAACTTAGACTTTTTCATCTAACAAAATTCATAGTTTAAAATATCAAAGGTCAATATAGATTTAGAAGTGCTGACTATATTTTTATTTGACAACCTTTACTCTATCTGTACACAGCCTTAAATAAACCATTTTTATTTAGAAATTTTATGTATGAACAATGATAGGGATTACATGGTTTATGCACAAACTAGACAGGCATGCATAATTCAATTTCCTGATCATGTTGGCATTTTTTTATATAAACAAGATTAAATAAATATCATCCTAGCCACCAAAATTATAGGAAAATCGTCGTCCTTGATCTTTATTTTAATTATGAAATTTCATTAAGGATAATTTTTTTTAAACTGATATATTCTGATATTTAGGCCCAATTTTTGTGTGAGACATTGTGTGACCTCAGGGAAGGTTTATGGATGATCAAAATTTCAAAGATTTGCCTCCAACAAAATTAGATTTCCATTACATTTTGAAAATCCACGATTTTTTAGAAAATCCGTAAACTTTTTTTGTTTTTGTTTTACAATGTAAGAGCGTTACCCAATTTTGTTTAGCACTGCATGCAGTCTTAGATTAATAGTAATCAGTTTTAAACCTTTTTTTGCATTTATTACCAGTTGCTATTAGACTTTTTGTTGGCCTGCGTGTATTAGATATCAAAGTGTTTTATTTTTTTTTCAAACAGTTCTATATTATCTTTGTGTGAAATTTATCTAAATCGTGTTCATCTAGTTTGTTGGAATACATTTTTTGCCAATCATTTGTTAAAGAGACTGTAAGCGTAACTCCAAGTGACCTTTCATTTAAAGTGGGGTATTTATGATTCACAACGATACTCGTTAAACCTTTGATTGATCAAGGCCGAATGTAATTATTAAACAATTTGTATTTAGGTTGTTTTGTATTCATGGAATATTTACATTACTTTCTAGAAATGGTGGAATTTCAATATTCACAATCGAAAATTTAAAAGGGCGTCGCCCATAGAATGTTCTAGATTTTTCATGAATAGATGTAACGTCGACATCAAGAGTTGACCCAGAACGCTATAGCGTGCATTTTACGGGGTTTTACCCAACCTTTAAGAGATATTGTATTATTGAAAGCATGGTGTAATATTTAGAATATGACAAGATACCAAAACCCTTCATCCCTTTCTACCAATCTAAGCTGAGTTGAGAACCAGTCTTTATTCTCCAGCTGGATCTATGAACAGAGCAGCTAAGGTGTTTATAGGCAGAAGCTCTTTAATCTTGAGTTGGTTCTATTGACAGGGACACCTGAGATACAGAGCAGCCAGGACCTCTAGGACATGCAGAAGCTCCATATTCTTGAGCTGGTTCTCTCGACACAGTTAACCAATACATGGAGCAGCTAGAATACCAATGCAGACCAATGACTCCAGCTAAATGGTCATGAGGATCTATGAGGACGGAATCTATCATCCTCCAGACATGATTGAGAAACCAGGAGGTCTACAGATAAAAGGATCTGGTATCAGAGATGGAAGAAGCTGCTCCTTGCAAGCAGCTCTCCATCACCCCGCTGTAGAAGCAGCGTACGGAGACGCTGCTCATTGTGGAACAACTCTTCACAGACCTGTTGTGGAACCACTAGAGGAACCAGAGGATTCTGAGTACGGAGACACTGCTCATTGTGGAACAGCTCTTCACAGGCCTGTTGTGGAACCAGCAACAGAACCAGAGAATCCTGGGACAGGAGATGCTGCTCTTTACAGACAGCTCTTCACAGTTCTATTGTAGAAACAGTTGAGGAACAAGAGATCTTGATGCAGGGACGCTGCTTCTAGTAGACAGCTCTTCACAGACCAGTTGCCAGTTCGTTAAAGGATGCAGCTTAAAAATGCTGTGGCAGCATCTCAGATTGTAGGAGCAGCTAAATTAGCGGAGACTCCGGGACAGCCATAGTCGCAATTAGGTTTACAGTAGAAGCAGCAAAATAACCAGCTGTGAATGTGGAAGCTGTTGTTGAGAGATTGCTAAGAGATAGATGCTGAACTGGAGCATCTCATAGTGCAAGACTCTAGGAACAGCTGTGGGAGCATCTCAGATTGCAAGGACAGCTAACATAGCAGAGACTCTAGGAAGAGCTCTGGGAGCAGCTCAGACTGTAAGTACGGCTATCATAGCAGAGACTCTAGGGACGGCTCCGGGAGCAGCATAGATTGTAAGTACAGTTAACACAGCAGGTACTCTAGGAACAGCTTCGGGAGTGGCTGAGATCACAAGAACAGCTAACATAACAGGGACTCAAGGAGTAGCTCTAGTAGTTAAAGAAGCTGCTGAGGACGCATTAAGAGCATGCCAGATTGGAGGAGCAGCCAGAATAGCAGAGACTCCGGGAGAAGCTTTGTTAGTAAATGAAGCAGTTAGGAAGTTAGTGGAAGCTCCAGAGAGACTCAAACAGCTGAACGAGATAGTGTAGTTAAGGAAGCTGCTCAGACAGATCCTGAACTGGAGCAGCTGAAGATCTAAAGGAACTGATTAAAACATGAATAAACTTTACAGATGTATTAAATATATAAACTATATGAAACTGATTAATCCCATTCATTTATACTCTCAGAGATATCTGCATAGAGATTATTAAAGGGATCGATACGATACAAAAACAAGAGTATGGGGATCTATAGTAAAATATTTGCATAACCCCTAAACCATGGGTGCAAATGATTGACCTAGAAAATCCCTATGATTTACATCAGGGTGTATATAATAGAACAAATTAATAATTACAATATATACACTCGGAATTCTCTGTCCTTTACAACCAGTCAAAGGTTTAAAGGGAAAGAATACTGTTTGAATCGAGAATATTTCTCTTTAAATTATGTTATGCAGTTTCTTACACTAGTCTCTGTGACTCTATTTTTAAAATAATGAAGGCCCAAGTCACAACGATATTCTTCAGACCTTAAGTATAAGTAAATATAAAGATTTTTTTCACTTTAACTGAGCCTTTTCCACAAACTCATATTTTGGAATCTCATTACCTTTGCAACCTGATTGTGTATAAAACTTTGATACTTCAAACTTTGATTATTAGATCTGACAGAATTTATATTTTGAAATTGTAAATTTATAGCAATTAGAAATTCCATTCCTTTCTTGCCTTTTCCACCAACAATCTATAAAATGGGCTTTTATGAATAAATAACTGTTAAAAATAGTTGATTTTCAGAATATCTTTAACTTCTTTCATTTTAGCTCAAAAACAATGTTTGGTTGTTGTGAATAAAGAGTTACAAATGGTTACGTCGACAGTTTCTTTAGATAATTTTCATAATTTTATTTCAGTATTTTGTTTATATTTGCATGAATTAAATACAACTTGGTTTGGTTATTTTCACAAATTTTAAAACTTTAATCAAAATAAAACATTTTTTATGATGATTTATATTTCAAACTTCAAAGTTTTTTAGCAATAAAGTTAATTAGTTTTATAATACGAAAACATATTGCTGTCGATCTTTTTAGTCTGGATAAGAATGGACCAATGTCAGTTTAATGTTCATTCCACCCTTGCTTGATCAGTTTCGTCCCACCCTTAGATCAAATTTACCCCACTCGGCCCCTGCATCAGTTCCAACCACCCTTATTCAAGCCCTCTCTCATATAAAAAACTTTGAGGGCTTCAACAAGAAAAGGTTCTAGGGGACCGAGGGTTGTGTTAAAAATTACAATAAAGGGCTCTTAAAAATCAATGTCTTGAATTTTCCTGTCTGGTGTTTGTAAATTTTAAGCACTTTCCAGAATATTGATTAGATATAATTTATTCTAAAATGAAACACGTTTAGTTGCATGCATTTTAACTGAGATTTATTAACATTTAGTTTCCCTTATTGAAGAACCCAGCTGCTCCTCCCTCGCTGGTCTTAGCTCCGTGATTGTCTGGTAGGACACTCTTGGAACAGAAACATCCTCTCCTAGCACTGCTGATGGATCTGCTTAGTGAGCCCAGGGTCTGCTCTGTAGAGTAAAATCCTGGATAACATGCGTTTGTGTCACTCGGCCAAACACATTTGCAATTACCTTGGTAGTTTTGTCCATCATATACGGTCCAGCCACTGCATCCTGTTACAATTAGAGATTTAGCCTGGTTGTCATAGTTTAGTTGAGGAACATCGCCGTAGAAATATTCTTCTCCGCCAATGAAAAATTCGTTGTTGTAAAGATTTAGTGTATCCGCTTTCCAGGCATCAGGTGCTCCAGTGTATCTAAGACTGGAAGCCTGGTTATCAAACCCTGAAGGAACATTAGTACAAAAATTATCTCCATACACCCACCAGTTAGCAGCTCCAAGGTTCTGATTGTTGTAGTTGTCATCAGCATACATGATCCAGATACCAGTAATACAGCAGGAGGTGATGATATTGTTAAAGTTGTATTGGCTTAGTTGAGGAATATACTCAATTGCTCTCAGTCTGTTCCCTCCTTGATTAGCATAATCATAGCAATCCAGGAACTGATCTTGTGCCTTGTCCTGGGATATCCGGGTCTTATGATTTCCCAGGTACATGTCTTTGCTGAGGCAAGATGCCAGAAGAGTTGCGAGAACTCCAACAACTTTCATCTTCTTCTGGTAGTTGAACTAAAAGTGATAAAGAAGTAATTTCTAATCTCAATTTATATACAACCTTATCTCACAAAAATGACGATCAAAGCTTCTTGGGAACAAACCTTTGTTGATTTAAATGAATAAAGCTGACACACTTATAATCATAAAAACTTATAATAACATAAACACTCTAATGTCTTTAACCTTAACAAGGAATTAATCAAATAAAAATTTGTAATATTGTTATAAAAATGTTCATTTCTGCATTTTTACTTTTCATATAAATCAGAATTTATTAAGTGAGATAAATGTATAAATCGCCTTGTTGAAAATTTATATTGCCATTGCTAGAATTCATAAAAAAATAAAGTTTAACCTGCATTCAACCCAAATGGCGCCAAAATCGGAAAATGTCAAGTCAGGAAAAAGAGGGTAAATGAATTCTAGCATCAATAGTGTAAATACATTTAAATTTGTTGAGGCCGGGCTAACACAAAACTGCCAGAGGCTGAACAATTTTCAATTAACAAAAAACTGAAAAAACATTTTACCATAGAGCGAAATATTTCCAGTAAATAAATAATTATTTGCAGAGAAACCACATTTTTTGCAAGGATTAAGTAATGTAACAAACTTTTTGCCTGTTACCAAACAAAATTGCAACCGAACAAATTGAGTTCGGCGCTTTTCATAGATAAGCTTTGAAGTCAGGATATAAGATTAGATAATCTCTTTTTGTTTGCTTTTCATTTTCTGGGAAATTTGTAGTCAAGAAAAACACAGTGATTTTATAATAATTTATAAAAATTATTATTTATTGGACAGCTTTTAAGTGTGAATGAAAAACAAGCCGTCTTGTTGGAACTAAGTTATTATAAGAACTAAAATTTCACATTAAAGTAAAATAAATTGCAGGTACTTAAGTTTTAAATATATTGGGAAAAACTAAACTGCTTGGGCTCTTTAATATGAACCGGCTGAATTGTCTATTCTCATACTAATGTCTAAAATCTAAACTAAAGGAGCTGCGAAGTTACAAAGTTACAAAGTCGTACCAGCTCTATGACAGTTTGCATGGTGATTGAAGATTTTGTGAAGATTAAAAACAAAACAACTAAAACTTAAAATATCAAAAACTGTTTTTCCCTTTGGTTTTGCACATAAATTTCTTTTGTTCTTTTTGTGTTGAATTAGGTATGGTATGAACTTTTCTATTTATTTCTAAGCATTGTATTGGTGTGACATAAAGTGTATTTTTTGATAAATAATATCTGTCTAAACCATTCTAGTCTGGGCATAGTTCTCAGTGTACTCAGCCAGATGCATACTATTAATCTAATACAGTTCTTTGAATTCTAATTATACTTTCAAAGGTTTGGGAAAATTTTCATTCAAAGCTTCAAGGCATAGACTCTTTTCTAAAAAAACGGACGGTTTCTTTGCTTAAAATATATCCTGTTTGGGCTAAATCTAGCCGATTTAGAGTAGGGGGTGAAGAATGGAGTAGATCAGATGCACCCCCCCTCTCAGGTGCTAGGGGAGGGCGCGCGCCCGGCCGCCCCCCCTAGATGCGCCTCTGGATCAAAAAGAATTTATAAACTCAGTTCCAACATCCCAGCGTATTATTATCGGAACCCTGAAGGATTGTATCTATTTAGGGTCTCCCCCAGATTTGTCCGAAACTTGAAGTCTACAGATGTAAATTTTTTTGCATTCATATCGGTTTCATGTTATTTAAGAATTGAAAAAATCTTTCTTCTGCTAATAATTAGTGAAATATTACAAACGAATTTACACTGTAAAAATGTCTTATCGGTATCAAATAAATCCTAAAGATTTTCTCCACAAATACTACACTTTCAGCTCAACTACCAAGTCAAGCAAGTCACTCCCTTTAAGTTAATGTAACTATAGATCACAATAACGGGTTGCAATTTGTAACTAGCAATCAACAATATTTTAAATTTAAAATTGTCCATATGCCTCGCACCTGAATTTTTGATACTGTAGTCTAGGATTTTATAAGTTTAATTTGAAATGACGCCAAAATCAAAAAGACGTAGTATTGTAAGTATTGAATTCAAAAGTCAAACATGAAAGAATTGTAAAACAAATGTGAATAAAAAAATACTAAAAAACCACCAACACAATGTCCGCATCGACATTATCCTTATTTTTTACAAGATAGGTTTGTCCTTTTACTCTTTTTTTATTACTTCACCTTTAACATTTAATCCTGTGAGAAAATGAAAGTAAATATCCAATTGAAATTGTTGTTTTCCGATATTTCAGAGAAGAAAAACAAGTAAAATGAGGCAGACATGAAATTGCTGAAACACGAGATATAGAAGAAAAAATAGAGTCAAAGACTTACTATATATTTTCAGGTTAACTTTGATCCAGCATTTTCAAGATTAATTAATAATGATTTATATACTGTTTTTGATATACAAATTCTTATCTTGTAGAAGTGCTAAAATATAACTATTGGCTCTTTTTTTCAGGAATGAAGGCGATTAAAACTCTTTTTTTATTGATTGGGTTTATCTGTCATCGACAATGTCAAGGTAACAAATCCAAAAAATTAAACTTTAAAAGTATAAATTCAAAGAAGAACTTTTTAATTTGTCAGTATTTATCTATCAACAGGTGCATATATGTAAATATATTTTAATGCCAAGTTCAACCATGCTTCTATTCTAAGAGGAGCTAAACCGAAACATTGTGTATTGGTTATTGAATAAACGATTTTAAGGTGTACGTCACTATGATGAGTTGGTGGGGTATGTTTCGGGAGGAAAAGAGGAAGCAGAGAGTATTGCAAGGTATTTCAACTTTCATAGATTTATATCAATAAAATTTTGGTTGACCACTAGCACTTTTTTAACTGTTCATAACAATAGTGAAGTGCTGTTCAGACGAAAGCTTTTTTTCAATTACGGTATTTTGACTATTTGTGTTCCATTCAGGGTTATCAATTTATTACATACTTATTTCTAAGGTAGGAATAAAGGAATAGCATGAGGTATAAATGAGGTGCGAATAAATTAAATACCTCCGAGAGTTTAATAGAAAAATAATTGAACTAGCTACTTCCCGCACACGAATCACGAAATAAACCCGGCCGTGTTTTAAAGTTTGATGACGTTAAAAAAGTAGACTGATAAACTAAAACCAAAATTGTCCTCTGAAAGTTTTTAAAATTAAAAAGTCTTTGCTAAAAAACGGCGACCTTCAGACTTTAAACACATTCACGCTGGATCAGAGTGTCCACCAGGTTCAAAGCTGTGGCACTCAGTTAAAACCTTTTTAAGCTTGCGTATCTACTGTCTAACCCCTATGCTATCATAAAATAATGAATTTAAAATCTGCACTGCGTGTTAAGTATCTTAATTTTATGATTTAAAATTGATTTAGAGTTGATTAAAGTTGTTTGTATTTTCTTTATAATATTATAATAAATTCGTAAAAATCCGCGAAAATATGACAGAAAATCCGCCAAAAGTCAACAAAACCATATAGTACAGTTTAAACAACACATACACAAATGGAGATAGATGTTCTGTTTGTGAATGCTGTTGGGAGAGGTTGGGTTCTAGGTCTCAAGCTTAATTTCCTGTGAATTGGCGATAAAGAAGCAAATCAGAGACTATATTTTTTCCGAAATACTCTGTTATTTTCAAGCACTAACCTAAATCATCTTCTGGAGAAATCTTTACAGGTTAAAAGCAGGAGCGTTTGCAAAATTCCCACCGTCGTGGTCTGGATTGAGAAGATTTTGAGCGTGATCAATATCTTCTCATATATTGCTGGAGCCAGTAAACAAATCCATTATTGTATAATGTACATTGTGTACAACAGCAATTTCGTCCTAAAAGCTTTTTCTCTTGCATCGTTTTAAAGGCAGAGCAATTATCTCATATGGCATTATTAAGAAGATAAGGGAAGAAAAAACCTTCATATGGTGGCCGAGGGGTCTACTTTCTGCTGCCTACAGGTGGAACTCCATGTTTAAATTCAATTGAGAGTGATAAATTCAGCAGAGGAACAGTCCATCAAATATCACTCCAGAACTTTTGTGATGTGAATCTTGGGAGCAAGCATCTCAACCTTATTCAGACCTACAGATTTATCTAATTTCTCTTCAATATCCCTTGGTGCTCATACCCTGCAGGGATAACTTTTACTGCGTCTATCCTCAAATTTTAAAGTGTCCAAATTAGATTTCTAGAACAAGAGTTTATGATTAATGATATTTCACACTAAAGTTCTTTGTTGTACATAGAGAAGAGTTCTAAACCAGAAGATACTTTCACATTAATGAAATATTTAGTTCCTTCACACCAGAACTCCATCTTTTATTTGGATTAGTATCACTTCTTTGCATGTTGATATTTGACATTTGAAATGATTTTGATGATTGGCTAAGTTCAAGTGTATACTATACAAAGAGAATCAAGAGATTGATGGCAATACCATCAACAGAATATTGAAGAATTTAGATTCCTTGCCGATTACAGAAGTCTGAACCTGATCATATTTCATTTGTTCTGTATTTTGTAATGTAAAAAATGCGTGCCTTTCAAGAAAACCTGAACTTAAATACAAAATCTATTTTGCATAAATTAAAAAGGCCTTAATGCCCTATCAAGAAGCAGCAATAATCATCGATTTACTTTGAATATACCTTGGAAATTAAATATATTTTCTGTCATATTGAACAATTTTTATAAGAATTTTAATTGTGAATTATCTGGTTGAACAGAGAGGAGTAAACCAAACAAACACCATTCAATCCTTTATGCAAGAATCACGACACTTGCAGTGGAGCACCCTACGCATGCATCTTAGAGCAATCTTGGACTTTGGGCTCCAAGAATAACTGAATTTTGTGCCGTTTTTATTATTTATATAAAGTAGTGAATGTAGTAATATAGGCTAGATATTTTTTAAATGTCAAACAATTCATATTTACACCTAGTGCAGATTTTAAAAACCTTTTTTAAACATCCTATATATATGTTAGTAAAAATAGTAATGTTAGGTTTGAGTGCCACAACTTTTAACCTGGGGGTCAATTCGGTCCAGTGTGATATGCATTATTTTCCAATTTAGGGACCAGTCAGAAAAAATGATGAGGCGAAACGGGTAGATTCATATTCCATGTTTTCCATTCTCATTGAAATTGATAATAATCCATGAGTCCCTTTTAACCCTATCTAAGCTGGGGTACTTGAAAACCAGGATATGCTGGGGGGGGGGTCAATTTGACCTAAATCCCATGTTTGATGTCCAAATATGACAAATGAAACATCATTGGAAAGCTCTTGTGCTCTACTTTTAGAATCTGCCAAAAAATTGCAAATTTGCAAAAATTGAATTTTATATCGCAAAATCCAGTTATATAGTAAAAATGTTTGCAAAAAAATTTATCCAAAAAATGAAAAATTATACATTTTTTAAAAGCCCTTGACCATGCAATTTCAAATATGTAAAAAATTTAGCAAAATTTTAAATAACCTGATTTTTAATCAAGAAAAATTTAAAATGTGCAAATTTCCTTTGACAAGTTGTTTGCAAAAAATTTGCAATTTTTTTCTCAAAACTTGTGCAGTTCGTTTTCTTATGTTAAAGGCTTTCCAAAAAACTAAATTTTATCAAAATCTGACAAGTGGAAGTGGGTCAAAACAAAGATTTAGTTTGTTACAGGAAAAAGCAGTCATTCAGGCAGTGTGCCTGAGGACTCAGGCAGTTAGTATTAAAGGCCGGTTTTAGGCCTAAAGGGAGGGCTTTGGGTGTGTAGGAAAAGTCAGAAAATTTCAAAAGCCTCAGACCAATACTTTTTGAGTTATGTAAAAAAAAACTACAGGGGGTGGGTCAAATTGACCCCCCCCCCCCAGCAGGAATAGGGTTAAAGTAATAATGAGCACATAGAACTTGTTTTTAATTACGTTTGTTATTAGTTATTTAAATAAACAAAACGTCAGATCCACTAAGTAATAGTTTGTCCTTAAACAATATTACTCAGCGTTTTTTCAATGGGTTTTAATGAATTTTCCGTTATTTTTAAGAAAATTTTTAATCGGCAAAATTTTGTCCAGCCCTAAAAGGTTTTTGGCTCTATAACATCTCTGTTAAAGTTTAGATTTTAGTTCAATGTCGAGTCGTCATATGTATACAAGCAATGAAATAAATTCTTCTTTAGGGGTCTTCAACTTCTAATGCTCGGAGAAGTAATACCAGGTAAATTCTATTAGATTTACAATGATGGGAAATGTCTTTTCGTATCCCAAACCTCCCATTTTCATTCCTCACATTCATATCTCTAAGATTTCTGTCGCTCCCGTTTCCATCTCTACCATCCCTGCATAAAAATCCAAAACAGCTAAGAATGTTCTGCATACAATTTTCAGATTTGGAGGACTTTAAAGTGTCGAAAAGCTATGGCTTTTGGACTTATCTCACAAAATTAATTCATTTCTTTCCTAAAAATGAAATATTAAAAGTGTTTAAAAATAATCTCCTTTAAATTAGGTACATTTTCTAAAACCTTAATGTTAAAAATGCAGTAATACTTGTTTTGTTTTTATTTTCGAGTTGTTATTGTTTTGATAGTGAGGTGTTTTTGTTATTTTATAGATTCAAACCTGTTCCACTTTAAATCCACTGAAATACACAAACGTTCTGTTGAAGAGGATAACAAAAAAGGTTAAACTTTCAAACAAAATATTAATTATACAAAAAATATTATACAGTAAAAAATATGTTAAATTATACGTGATATATTTACAACTAGCTTGGGAACCCAGCTTTCCTGGAGATCTAAAATTTTTTTAAAACCATATTAAGAACATCTCAGTTTTTCAAAGTTTAATTTAAGTTATGAGACATCCAACTAGCTAGACACCATAATAAACAAACAGAAATAATTACTCAACATTAAAGGGAGTGTTCGCGAAAAATGAAAGGGGGTATAGGCTTAATGCGATAAAAAAGCGCTTTTGATCGCTACTAATCTTACTTCTATCTGTTGCGTCTATAAGGAGAAAATTGTTAAAACGACTAATACCGAAAAGCGTAGCGCCCATACAAATTGAGGAAGTTGGAACATACGACTTAGACTGTAAAAAATCAAATTAATATCAAACAAATCATTCAGATATTACAACCTATAGTCATCGATTATCTTTCGCCACATTTGTATATATTTGATATTTCATACTAGTTTTGATTTTTTTTTAAAAATAATATTTAGCTTACAACTTGTTTTCGAACATTCCTGGAAAATATGAAAATGTCGTCTTCATTTCCAAAAATCCTCGAAACAGGAATAAATGTTTTTATAAGTTACTCTCAGATCATAACAATTAAAACATATTATGAAAAATCAACTATATATAAATGTGGCGAAAGATAATCGATGACTATAGTTTGTAATATCTGAATGATTTGTTTGAAATTAAATTGATTTTTTTATGGTCTAAGTCGTATGTTGCAATTTTCTCAATTTGTATGGACGCCATGTTATTCGGTATGAGACGTCTTTAACAATTTTCTCCTTATAGACGCAGCAGATAGAAGTAAGATTAGTAGCGATCAAAAGTGCTTTTTTATCGCATTAGGCCTGTACCCCCTTTCATTTTTCGCGAACACTCCCTTTAAGGATTATCTTTTTTCAGCGCAACATGGTTTAAAGTACTTGAAACCACTTTCAAGGGTAAAAAGGGACAACTTGGATGGTAAGTTAGAGTAAAATTAAAACAATTAATTTTTTTTCTTAAAATGACATGATTCGGAAACTTTTGTTTGGATATTTTTAATCTTGAGGGATTTGATATCGATATTTAATATAGGCAATTTTAAATTTTACGATCAATGCTTCATCACTCATTTAAAGTTTTCTCTGCAGCTTGATATCGATATTCAATGTGCTCACTTTTAAAATTAGATCAAGTCTAGATCACACAGTTAAAGATCACAGAATATCAAGGAGGAATTAAATTACTCCAAAGATATGCATAAGATAAAGATGCTTAATCCCTAGTTTCATAATACAAAAGTTCTGACTTATGATCATATTTTGTTTCACCTTTTTGCCAGGAAATATTTAAAATATCCTTGTCAATTTGATGCTGTGATTTATGATTTATTTCTTGCTTTTCCCAGTCATGGATAATAATATTTTATTAGAATTAATTTTCAGAAAGTGTTGCAGTTAGTGAAGATATCTGCTATGTATCCACTATTGGACTAGCAGACCGTCTTTCAAGGATTATTTAAATTCACACTAATAAAGACATTTATTTGAATCTTTTTTAAGCAATTTTTTTCTGAGTATAGACTTTTTAAGAAGATTAAGAATGACAATTTAATTAAAAATAAGAGAAATAATATTGTCGTTTTTCTTTGGCAATAACGATTGCTTAATCTGGAAAAGTAAAGGAATTGATTGTCTGCCTCAATCTCAAATTGCAAACCAAAAGTCGTAGACCTTATTTATTTCAAACTATATACTCTGTTAGATCAAATGACCTCAGTTTGAAATATCAAAGGTGTTGTAAACAACAGGAGGGAAAGATTATGGGAATTTAATATTTTGAGTTAGTGGCATAGGCTCAATTCTTTTATGACTGAGGAAAATCATATTACATGATCAAGATCCAACTACATAGCTGATTTAGTTTATAAATATGTGTTTATAAATAAAAGTTACAGGAGATGTGTGTTCCCATTTATTTACAATGGAACTCTTTATAAGGAACACAAATTTGTTCATAAAAAAAACCTTAAAACCCATTGTAAATATTTTGACAGAAACCCATTTTATCTATGTTTATCTAACACCAGGCTTCTAGCGCGCTTTGCGCCCTTGCATAAAATCAGTCGAAACATGGATTTTAAAATTTTATTTATTTGCAAGCCTTTCTTGTACTAAAAATTTAATATCATAGAAAAAAATTTTCCCCTAAGAATCTTCAAAAGCTAATTAAATCTTAAAAAATATTTGGGTTTTATTTTTAAATTGAAATCTAAACAAAATTCTTTAGATTTCTCGGGTAGTTTTAAAGCTAAAACATGGCAGACAACATTTTAGAAATGGCAGGACAAGGAAAAAATTCTTAAATTGCAAAATGAATCCTTAAATCGTTTTGAAAGTGAAGAAACGAATTTTGCAGGAATGTACGACGGAGCACAGCAGCAACGGAGCTGCTTGGTGTGCAACTAGTCTTGCTGGGAAACCAATTATTTAAATAATCATGCATTGGCTAACGAAAATGTTTTACTTTATAATTCTAATAATAATGGTTTGATGGAATTTTAGTGACCTCAAGTACAACCAATATTATTGTCCTGGCTGGATGTTCTCATGTGATTGAAACATTGTTTTTGAGAAGGGACAATTTCTTATTTTTGATAAACATGTTTTCTCATGGGATAAAAAATTCCATATGCAACTGGGCAATGCAAGCCTGAAAGGGTCCAGATATAACATTTTGAGATTGGGTTGGGATTTTTATTCTTTTCTATTAATGTCTCTTTCTCAAGCCGATTATGTGCAGCGCTAAGCTTGGGACATAACTGATCCAAAAATTACCTCGATATTATTTTAGGCACAAATTTCAAAATGAATCCAACTTCAACCCTTGACCAGGTCCAAAAATAGTTATGAACCAAAAATTTTGCCAACTTCTTAGTTCTGAAAACTTACGAAACAGGTCAACAGAATTGCAGGAAATAAGAAAGAATATAATTTTTGGTTTATCAGAGACGGAACAGTTATCAGCGGAGACTGGGGAGATTGTGATCTGCAGAATATTAGTTGTAGTAGGTAAATAAATCTGTAAATAACCCTTACAAAGAATCAATAATAAAATAAAAAAATAAAATGGGTCTAAAGACAATCAAGGTGAGTGATTTTCCAAACTAAAGCAAGTTTTCTACATTTTATTTGGGTAGAGATACAGGTGTATGCTGTTTGTATAAGTCTATCAAGTTTATGGATTTCTGATGCGTAAAAAGAAATATACATACATGTTGCAGATGTATATAAACTAGGATTAGGACAGAAAAGAAAATTCTAGATTATATACATATCTTATGGTCGAGGAGAAAAAAGAAAACTTTAGCTTTTACTTTTTTTGTATCTTAATTTATTAGTAATTTAAATTAGTTGCCTGCGATGGCGATCCCTTGCGTACATTCACGAGCGCTCCACGCCCCTTTATTTAGTCTAATAATTTTAGCTTTATTTTTTACCTGTAACCATTTATATAATTTCATTAAAATATACAACAATTTAGTATTTATTAGATTTTGTTTCCATTGACGGATTTCCAAAATTTCGTTGCGTCGTGTTGAAGTCAAACATTTTTAATTTTAATCGTGCCTGGGGAAATATATCTAAGATAAAACAAAAAATTTCGACCTGATCGGTTCAGCTGTTTCGTTGTGGATTGGATACAAACGAAAGTTCACGTTTATTTATTTAGACAAAAGATAAGAGAATGACGTGACACGTTATTCTTGTTGTTGACAATATTGGAATTTTGGTAGTGAAAGTTGAAACCAAAAAATATACTGAGCTACACTAAGACTACATTTTTGTAGATCTATTAATATACTAACCGTTTAAGGATATCGAAGATTAACAGTAAGTAAATGGAGGATTAAGAGGGACTCTTTTTTCCTTTTCATGCAATACTATGAGACAATAGTTTCTTTCCTGATGTGCGCCATTATAGTGCATTTCTAGAACTTTAATAGAAAAAGTAAAAGAACGCGCAAGTTTTTTCAACATTGTTTAATCATAAATTGTGTAGGTCAGACTTGAAAATGAACCCAGAAAATGTGATTGAAACTTCATCTCTAGAAGATTCCCCAATTGAGGAAGTTGAAGAATTGCCGGATTCTTTCCAATTTCCAGATACTGACTCTTCTCAACCTCTTACAGGGACATTTATCCCAGATTCCAGGTGAAATTGAATAAATTAACTGATTTTTTTTTATTTCGATGTTTTTTTGTAAAAAAAAGATAAACAATGTTACAGGCCCCCCTTCCGTCTACCTGTTCGACCACACCATGACAGTTTTGGAAGTACAGGTGAAAAAAATATTTTGTTGAATCTGGGTAGTTTTATTAAAACCTTTATTCAGTTAAAGGCACTGATTTTTTGTCACAAATTCAAATATTCTAATCCCTAAATATTTGCAACCAGATGGTGTAAACCTTTTATATTTATTTTGCTCTAACATGATTTATAGCTTGGGCTGCAAAGATATTGTGATTAGAAAATCAGAAGCTGTGGCAAAAACTGAGTTCCTTTATCTATAAAGTGCATTTTTAAATCTTTAAACTATTTTAAAAAAGGGTCTGATTTTTGATTTTTTTCCTTGAAACGTGTCAACACATCGACATCCTGCATCTAATTTGATTTAAGTATTCCAGAATTCCATCTTTATAAAAGTATTTATTATAATATGGTCGATAATGATATCTGAGCTGAAAGCTTTAGAATTATCAGATAGAATTATATAGTTTAAAACTCATTGCATTCGTTGGAAACTAGCAGTGAGAGAAAAAGAAAGAAAAGGAGTGGATTAAAAAGGGATTAGTAAGACAGATATGTAAAACTGGCACCTGAACAGTAAATGCCAAAATTAAAAACAGCTCACTAGTCTTGATATTTCTTAATCACGTTTAGGAAACACCTTTACATTCTACTTTCATTTTTAATTCTCAAGGGATTGTTTTTTAATTTTAAATTTTTTGCAGATTTTCATTTTTTGTAAAGGTTAATATTCGGGGTAGTATGTCAGTAGAAAATAAAAGAACAATTGAATTTTTTAAAATCTAAAAATGTATACCATCCAATTTTATAAGACTTATTTATTCAATTTAGCTTATATTTTTAGTTTAGTTAATATATCTACATAGGGTTTGAAATATTTGATGCCCCTCCTCCTCCTCAAAATTTTCGGCTCCACAGGGAAAACAAGAAAAATCATTACTAATAGTTGTAAAGATGAAATTGAGTTTAACATAAATTTAGTTTTAGTGGGCTTTAAAAAGAATCATGAAACTTTTTTTTATATTTTTTGTGTATATGTTTAATCACAAATACTCTTTCAAGAAATTTCAATTATTATCAGATAATGTCTCTCTCGTTATAAATCTTTTTTAAATCTAATAAAAACTTTCTTTAAAGTCGTTTCAAGATTTTGTTCCCAATAAATCATAAAGTTTAGAATAAATTTATTCATTGATTTCCAGACCTCCACCTCCTCACACACCACAGAGACTGCCAATGGGAACAAGGTTGGTTTAGATGGGTTTAATAAAGGGGTACGCCAATTTGGAAAAGATTTAAAATAGAACAAATGAAATCAGTTAAGTTATCGAACTCAATATCTTTTAGAAAATCAATGATATTTTCGAGTAATAAATGTTTCAGAATTCTGCCTCAAGGTATGGAAAGGTTTCTTCTCCTTTTGAACCCTCAACATGATGATAAACATGATAAAGAGCAGTTTGAAATAGTACAAAAACCAACAGTAATCAATGAGATAACAAGAAAAAGGTAATTTTTGTATAGAATCGAGTCTCTACGAAAATATTAAATTTTTGGATGAAGCATCGATTAAACTAGCACTCAGTGACTAATAAAAGTTATGAAAGTCACTTTTGTTTTGAATTAAGCTAGGATTATACTCAAAATGGAAAAGCGGAGATTGTTTCGAAAACGCGACTTGCTCAGTAAAATGTTGGTTGTGGTTTTTAGACTTCTGTTCTCGATATTGAACGGGATAGGGTCCCAATCTTTCAATTTGTGCCCATTTCTAACACTTTAAAAAGTGGTCATTAACGTGTTTTTGAACTAGTGTCCCCTGTAATGTACACATTTTTGTTTTAAACAAATTTTAACTAGTTTTATTTTTTCTTAGATTTTCTGATAAAGAGTGGCCAAGTCAGTGGTATTTAAATAGAGGAGGTGAATTGGACATGAATGTTGAAGAAGCTTGGGATCTAGGTGAAGATAAAATTAGTTTTGATGGAGGAAAAACCAGACAAACGTAATTTTAACTCAATGCATTGTTAACAACACTATTTTTAATTGTAATGCAGATATGATGACCTGAAGTAATGTTTCTAGAGGCTCAATTCCAACATCCAAAATCTTACTAAATCCATTTCTTGCTTTTGGAACCAATTTAAAAATATAGTTTTAACTTTGAGACGAGATTTGAGAAAGGGCGGAGAAATTAAGATTTTCAGGCTCAGTGTATACGTATCAATTATATTACAAAGCTCATCAGTTCTGAGAATACAAATTGGAAGAACATATTTTTAAAGTTTGAATTTATTGTTGAAAGGTTTATGTAATGTTATGAAGCTCAATACTTTCTAAAATTTCTGTTAAATTTTATAATGTCAAATTATGTTGCATACTTGCTGAAACCGTGAAAATCTGAAATGTGAACATTTAATATATATTCGAAATAGAATTTTGAAAATGCATTGCATCCGAGATACACAATATTGGATGGGACAATTTGGATATTTTCTATTTTCAATATTTCCTTGCATTTTAACATATCTGTCCTTACATCTGTCTTAGATCTTTTAATTTCCTTGCATTTTAACATATCTGTCCTTACATCTGTATTAGATCTTTTAATTTCCTTGCATTTTAACATATATCTGTCCTTACATCTGTCTTAGATCTTTTAATTTCCTTGCATTTTAACATATCTGTCCTTAGATCTTTTAATTTCCTTGCATTTTAACATATATCTGTCCTTACATCTGTCTTAGATCTTTTATCTAAAAAAGGGCAATAATAATCAACCATGTAAAGGAATTAAGTTTTCGGAACAAAATCAAATATTTAAACCTCAATATCTTTAGAACCCGATGTTATAAACCTTTGATATTTCAAATTCAGATTATTTGATCTAACAGAATTCATAGTTTGAAACATTTGGTTCCAAAGATATAGTGATTAGAAAATCAGAGTTTGTGCAGGCAAAGACTCAATTCCTATAACTTAATAAGTTACATGAATATCACTTTTGTTTCTCTAACTACATTCGTTTTGATAATGATCACATAAGATTAGATGTTATTGACAAATATAACGAGTTTTGAATCTATTTAAATTTTGTTTAATTTGATTAGGTTATAGTGGAAGAGGAGTGACAGTAACCATACTTGATGACGGTGTTGAATGGAAGCACCCTGATTTAATGGGAAATTATGCAGGAGAAGCAAGTTTTGATATAAATGAGAACGATCTTGATCCGTTTCCCAGGTTATTTTTATTTCTAAACAAAATTGTTGAGACCTTTATGATAAAAAATAATATTCATTTAAAAAGCCAAGAATACTGAACACATACTAATTAGAAGTTTTATTGAGTTATCTGACAGGGTCTGCAAAGGTAGTTCATTTCGATTCGAGTGACCTTTTCACTTAGTATGTTATGTGTTCGGTTTCTAGAATGTGAATTAAATTGCGTTTAGGATTTTAATTCAACAATTTTTTAACTCTTTCATTTTGAATGTATCTACAGACAAGAATGTAAAATCGTAAAAAGTTAAAAAGCGATACGTAGAAGGTACGCATGTTTAATAGGTTTAATTGTGAGTCGAACTTTTTAAAAAGTGTGCTCTATGCAAATGTCCGATTTACAACGGTTCCCTTTTATCCCGTTTTTATTCTTTGACTGTTTAAGGAGGGCTTCGTGTGTTTATCTCTAAAAAGGTAATCGAATGGTCGAATAACTGAGCGCGCTTTTTTCCGCTTTGTGACGTCAAGTGTATTCCTCGAAAATTTTGAATATTTTATGACCGACGCGGTTTTCAAATTTTCCAATATATTTTCTTTGACTAAAATTAAATATTGATAAATTCAAGTCGCTTCGCGCCCTTCTATCTAGGCTTTTAGGGCGCTTCACGCCCATCTTCTATTTAAATTGTGAACATGTTATTTTTGTTCACATTTCATAACAAAGAAGAAAAAAATTTTGCGGAATTTTTAAAAAAAAATTTGCGGATTTTCAAGAATTTAATTTTTTTTACAAAATTAAAAACCTTTAAAACACATTTTTTTATCATTCATAAACCTTCCCTGTGGTCACGTGATGTCCCACAAAAAATTTGGGCCCGACCGGTTATTGGATACAAAGAAACAGACAGACAGACAGACAGACAAGACAAATTTATATATAGATTCTTGAATACAAAACAGCTTGCAAACTTCCGTCATCTTGAATTAATCAAAGGTTTAAAGTATGTTGTTATGATTTGGACACCCCAATCTACAAATAGAGGGTCACTTTAATTTACTTCTACAATCACTCTACATACTTGTGAGTGAATTGTTTGTCTTTTTAAAGAAGTTTTTCGGAAAATTAATTTTAACTCTCCAAAGGAATTGAGTCTTTGGAACAAAATCAAATATTTAAACCTCAATATCTTTAGAACTTGATGTTGTAAACCTTTGATATTTCAAACTTAGAGTATTTGATCTAACAGAATTCATAGTTTGAAATATCTAAGGTATGCAACATTTGGTTTCAAAGATATAGTGATTAGAAAATCAGAGTATGTGGCAGAGACTCAATTCCTTTGGGTTTCTTATTTTGATTTTAAAGTTTGTTTAACATTTTGTTTTGTTAGATATGATTTGTTTGACACAAACAGACATGGAACTCGGTGTGCAGGACAAATTGCTGCTGTGGCAAACAATTCTTTTTGCACTGTAGGAATAGCGTTTAACGCCAGAATTGGTGGAGTGAAGATGTTAGATGGAACTATTACAGGAAAACAAGTTCATGACAAAATTCAAGATAATTATCTGAACGATTTTTCAACACTGAGTAATGTCCAGAAACAAATATTCAACTTTAATTTACAAATAAGGGTACATAAGGGAGATGGGAACAGGCAAAGGAAAAGTTGTAAAAAATGAATAAATTGTATTTACTTGAAAACTGTGAAGTGCTTGTAACTAATTCTTTATGCTTATCCAATAAAAATTGAAATTACAGAAGAGATGATGCTGGCCAAAACTTCAGAAAGACCCATATGGTTCTGACTGAAATTCTTTCATGCTTAGTTCATTCTGAGAAGATTAGTTTTTTAATCTTGATTTATTTAAACAGGAATATCTTACTTTTAGGCAAAGTTTGTTTTAAAATTGCTGAATTTGTTTGTTTTTTCAAAGATGCCGTGGAAGCAAGATCTCTGTCTCTAAACCCTCAATTTATAGGTAACCTTTTTTTTCAATTTAATAAATCATTGCAATAACTCTTGTCTTTCATTAATTTGAATACAATCATTTAATCATTAGTTCAGCAGATTTTAATTACCTTCATCTAGTTTAATACTTAGACATTCAAAAATCCAGACAGGAAGGAAATTCAAATATTTCTTAACCCTATTTCTGCTATTTTTTTACATAACTCAAAAAGCATTGGTCTGAGGCTGTTGAAATTTTCTGACTTTTCCTACATACCCAAAGCCCTCCTCTAAAACCGGGCTTTGATACTAACTGCCTGAGTCCTCAGGCACACTGCCTGAATGACTGCTTTTTCCTGTAACAAATTAAATCTTTGTTTTGACCCACTTCCACTTGTCAGATTTTGATAAAATTTAGCTTTTTGGAAAGCCTTTGACATAAGAAAACGAATTGCACAATTTTTTCGAGAAAAAATTGCAATTTTTTTGCAAACAACCTGTCAAAGGAAATTTGCACATTTTTAGTTTTTCTTGATTAAAAATCAGGTTATTTAAAATTTTGCGAACATTTTTGCATATTTGAAATGGCATGGTCAAGGGCTTTTCAAAAATGTATAATTTTTCATTTGTTGGACAATTTTTTTTGCAAACATTTTTACTATATACTGGATTTTGCGATAAAAAATTCAATTTTTGCAAATTTGCAATTTTTTTGCAGATTCTAAAAGTAGAGCACAAGAGCTTTCCAATGATGTATCATTTGTCATATTTGGACATTAAACATGGGATTTAGAGGGGGGGGGTCAAACTGACCCCCCCAGCACATCCTGGTACCCCAACAGAGATAGGGTTAAAGAAATGACAGCTTGCTGGGTTAGATATAAAAAATGAAATATTGTGGCGACTAAATCTACTATCTAGGTTGGTTGCACGGAGATTACTAATTTTTAATGAAGCAAAAGTGACTAGTTCACGTGGCGTAGAGACAAACTGACATTTAAAACATATATATTTAATGTTCTCCTAGATATCTACTCTGCCTCCTGGGGCCCAGATGATGACGGTAGAACTGTTGATGGGCCAGGTCCACTCACCAGACGTGCACTAGGTAGTTTTAAAGTAAAGGTGATTGATTATGACTTTGTTAGAAGTCAGCCAACCGCCCCCTGGAGGTCGGTGCATTATACGCAAAAAAATATTACAAAATCAAAATCGTCCAGACGGTTGTGAATTGACGATTTATTTCAAACTTGAATTATTTTATCGTAAAAAAGGATTCCAAAAATAAAGTTATTTCAATATCAGAGTTTATGGCGATGCAAAGAATTAATTGTGTAAGAAACATTTTTCGACACAAAAATTTTTGAATTTCTTTAAATTTGTTTCAATAGGCAAATCATCTTTTTTTGCATAAAAAGGTAAAACGAAAGTAAGAGCGATTCGTTCAGGTAGGTTCACAAGGTTTTCAAGAAGATATCGGTTCAATAAGTTATCCTTTTCATCCATGATTTTACCTTTTCTTTCCACCCCAACGCAATTACCAATTTCCCAGATGCATTTCAAAAGCCTTGAATTGGTTCAAGCGCAAAGTTGATCCTGCTCTGAACTCTAGTCGTGTTATAGGTTTACAATACTTATATGTAGTTTTTAGCCAAAAGGTGCATACTATGATATGTTTCTATAGAATTTTTAATCGTAACCATTTACAGAAAAAAAACGTTTAAAAGTTAAAATTCAAGATTTTTTCTTGCGGAAATCCACATACAAATAACATAAATGAAATGTATATTATTTTCAATTATGACTGCTTTGTAGGTTTAGGCAATAGGTAATATGTAATGAAAAAAATTTTAATTATGTATTTTAACCTTTGACTAAAAAAATAAAGGCAATTAATCTGGTTTTGCGAATTTGCTCCCATATTCATTCATTTCAGAGGAAGGCGTGAGAAAAGGACGAGGAGGAAAAGGAAGTATATTTGTCTGGGCCAGTGGGAACGGGGGGAAATATCAAGATAATTGTAATTGTGATGGCTATGCAACATCAATATATACGCTATCTGTGAGGTAACATTTTTTCTAGGTTTATTTATTGATTCTGCATGAAAAACAAGTTTATTGGATTATTTTTTCCTCATTTTTTTGTTTTGTTATTTTGTGCTTTCCTCTCTCACGTTGTAGTTCCATAAGTGACGCTAACAAATGTAATTGCCTGTCAAGTAGAATAGACCAGCAGACAAAGCCAGGATTCAGACAATTAGTTAACCAGGCAATTAGTTGAGTGCCAATAGACCTAAACAATGCATCACAAAATCCTGGAGATTTCTCTCTCCATTAGTTTATATTTTTTTGTTCTCCAAAATAAAAGATAGTTTCATTGTAACCTGGAATTTTATACAAAATAAAATAGTTTCCGAAATATTTGTCAATGTAAACTTTATCATGTCAGACCATGTACATCGAATGCTCAAACTAACAAGTCACATAATTTCCATAGGATGACGATTGTATCGTTTTTATAGATTTAAAGTTTTGCACTGCTCGATCCAGAACAGTACCCTTTAAATGATCAATAATGTGAAAGATATTGTCGTTTCTCGAGGTTTGAGCTTGACAATGTTTATTTCTGATAATTTCAATGTAATATCCTGCAGTAGGAATGCGCAAGTCACTTTTGTAGAGAAACCCCGAATAGACAAAGCTTTTGGGGTACCATTGTGAATCGGGTATTGCCATCTTTTTGTTGAGGATCACTTGAAATTGCACCTTCTTTCAAAATGTGCAATTCTCATAATTACTGTTAGTTAGAGACAAAGCTTTTATGTGTACTGTTGTGAATTAAGCATTGCCGTCTTTGAATGGAGGGTCGCTTGAAATTACGCTTAGTCCCTTTTTTAAGGTAATTAAAACAATTTAAATGCAAATCGAAAGAAGAACCCGTGTTTCTTATGTTTCATGATAAAAAACAATTGAAAAGTAAAAGTTACATATTTGTATGACTGACAATTAGCATTGCTTACATTGATAATTTATCAATATTATTAATATCTATTTCGTGCACAAAATTACAAGGATATAATTGAGACATTACTAAATCATTTATTATTAATAAATTTTCTTTTAGCTCTGCAAGTGAAAATGGTCTAGTACCCTGGTATAGTGAACAATGTAGTTCTACCCTTGCCACTACATACAGCAGCGGTAGTAGTAGGTAACGTTTTATTTTTATGGAAAGCCCTAGGATTAGCGCAGATCTCGTTCCTCTTCCCTTGAAAAACTTAAGAGTAAAATTAATTTGTCAAAGTTTGTTTTAAGGCAAACTCTTTAAAAAAGAAACTTTGGTATGCTTAACTTGAAAGGTTTATGTACAGGAAGGTTTAAAAATTAAATCGTAAACCCCTCAAGGAGGGGGGGGGGGGGGGGAGGCACGGCACCAACGGATAAAGACATGTGATAATTTCGTATTAATCATAAGATAGAGTAAATCAGAGTTTAGCATTTACGTAGAAAATAGTTCCAAATAAACCTTTAACAATCTCAATTATCATAATAATTTTTTTTCAGAAACATTTCTTTTTTCCCAAACATGTTTAATATAATGAAGACGTAGTTCTAACGAGTATCAAAACAGTTTGTCAAAATACATTAGAACAATGGTACTTTCAAAGGTAAAAGTCTGGTGTCGCTAATTTGTTATTTTCTAAATAGGAATAATCAAATGGCGCATATTTGTATACTTCAAAATTGAAAAAAATCAGTTTTCCGGTATTATTGCTTTAAACTCAAAATAAGGGAAATTGCCACTAAAACAATTCCACGCAGTGTACGTAAAGTTTTTGGCTGTAAATTGTTGAAAATATTCTTCTAATGAAGGATCAAAACTCAAAAGTAACTTGATGTCAAGTAAAATTCAATTGTTAATTCAACGTGGGAATCTCTAGGTTTCATGACAATGGTTCATTAGAAAACTTAGTTTAAACGTTGCACCGAATTAGTGACATTGATTTTTTGTTGTAAAACAAGGTTTTCTTACGAAGTTTATTTTCGCTGCAAAATCAATTCCGCGCAGTTTACGCACTGTGCAGTTTCCAGGTAATAGTTTTTGACTGTAAATCGTTTAAAATATTCTTCTAATGAAGGATCAAAACATCAAAAGTACTTGATGTTAAGTAAAATTCCATTGTAATTCACCGTGGGAATCTCTGGGTTTCATACCAAGTTTGAACGTTGCATTAATGACATTGATTTTTTTTGTAGAACAAGGTTTTTTTTATAAAGTTTATTAGAATTCTTGATTTAAAGTACTTCTTTATAATTTTAAGAATCATTATAAAATAAATGATATAATCATTTTTTATCTTGAACATTACGCTGTAAATAAACTTTACCTATTGTTAGTTTGCTGCTACACTGGATACAATAGAAATAGTTCGGATACAAACTGTGTGTTTAGATTCTGTAAAGGTTAAAAAGATATATATTCAGAATAAATTAAAAAGGTTTTTAAGAAACTGAAGATTTTTAACCGAAAACTTTTTTTTCTGACCATATTGTTATACACCTTTACCATATTAATACCATATATTTAGTAATTAAGCATACATTCACAGAATTGAAAACGATATGAAAAAAGTTCGATTTAAAAGCTTTTTGTATGTTTTATACTTTAGAAAAGTCTTTTTATACAATCAATGGCTACAAAAATCATTAATATAACCAATTTAAATATGTCCGAGTTTGCAGCTGTCGATTTGATTAAAAATATTAGTTCAGTTTCAGAATACGTTTTTGTAGCCTCAGTAAGAATGTTATTTTTTTAATATATAGCATTTATTTATATACATTTCATATACACACAAAACAAAACAAAAATCATCTTTATTATCCAAATAGTTGAACGCATGCTTGTCTGTATGTACTCCAGACTCTTCCTCGTCTACAGTTTGTTTCTTGGCCGTTTAATATTCCACGTTCTAACCAACCAATTAATCAAAGGGTGTCAAGAAAAAATATTTTTATCCTGACCATCAAATGCAAAGTTGTAGGGTATTTGAAAATCAGAGTTTGTTGCAAAGACTCCATTTCTTTTCAAAATACTAAACAAAATCTTTCACTTTTTATTTCGAATTCAATTAATTTTTAGAATTAATATTAAAAATGGAATTAGAAGTAGCATTAAATGATGTTTAATATTGTTAACGAAATAGATCAAATCAAATTCCAACCTCAGTAAAAATGATTCCCAATTGTTTTTCTTTGTAACATCCCTTGTCAAAACAGTAATATCTGATTCTCCCTTGTTAAGACAAAAATATCTGATTCTCCCTTGTCAAAACAGGGATATCTGTTTCTCCCTTGTAAAAACGAGATATCTGATTCTTCCCTTATCAAAACAGGGATATCTGTTTCTCCCTTGTAAAAACGAGATATCTGAGTCTCTCTTGTCAAAATAAGAATATCTGATTCTCCCTTGTCAAAACAGTAATATCTGATTCTCCCTTGTAAAAACGATAATATCTGATTCTCCCTTGTCAAAACAGAAATATCTGATTCTCCCTTGTCAAAACAGGATTATCTGATTCTCCCTTGTCAAAACAGAGATATCTGATTTTCCCAAGTCAAAACAGAAATATTTGTTTCTTCCTAGTTAAAACATTAATATCTGATTCTCCCTTGTTAAAACAGAAATATCTAATTCTCCCTAGTTAAAACAGAAATATCTGTTTCTCCCTAGTTAAAACAGAAATATCTGATTCTCCCTAGTTAAAACAGAAATATCTGATTCTCCCTAGTTAAAATAGGAATATCTTATTCTTCCTTGTTAAAACAGTAATAACTGATTCTCCCTTGTCAAAACAGGAATGTATGATTCTCCCATGTTAAGACAAAAATATCTGATTCTCCCTTGTCAAAACAGTAATATCTGATTCTTCCTTTTTAAAAACAGTAATATCTGATTTTCCCAAGTCAAAACAGAAATATTTGTTTCTTCCTAGTTAAAACATTAATATCTGATTTTCCCTTGTCAAAACAGGAAAATCTGATTCCTTACTTAAAACAGGAATATCTTATAAAAGTTGCAGGTGGTTTTGACAGTATAAATTTAAATATTTAACCAATAAAGTATTTAAATGAGCATATTTCGCTTAAAATTTGCATCGTCATTGGTGTTATATTCTAATTAAATTTCCATAGTTATTGTAAAGAAAATTCCAATTACAATATTTAAGAGATTTAAATTCAAAGTAAAATTTTATCTGAACTATTCAAAAAATGTATTGTACAACAACACGTAACATTTAAATGATTTTTCTTTTTCGTCATTGACACTTTTTTATTTATTCATCTTGATATGTATCAATTTTTAACCCAACTTTTTGTTATTATTTGATTGGTTTAGTTCCTGAGTAAATGAGCTGACAAATTATTTCTTGGGTATCATCTTGGAGGGCTAGTTCATCATAACATTGACTTGTCTTCTCAACATCTTGCACTCTATATTTTTAAATTTCAAGTTCATGAAAGTAAATTTAATTACTATATTTATCACAAAGTAAAGAAATTAAATAGTTCAATCATTAATTTTGCAATGTTTATTTATTAAAAGGGACAAAAAGGAGACATAGTATCTAGTAATTTTAATGTATGATTTTTTTTGAATTGACAAAAGGACATTCTTAGAGTGTAGAGCAAAGTAAAAGTCTAACTGTAACAATTATTTCTTATCGCGAATTTTTGTCTTACTTCTATTCATGACTAGAGTGTGGACTAACCTGTAACATTTTCCGTCAAACCATTCCACTTCACCAATAGTACAATTAGTTTGTTTACAGTAACCAGGAGTCCTCAACAGTCTCTTAAGAAATTTCAATGTAAAAATCAGTACAACTAGGGTTGCTAATCGTTTTTGTAAACGATCGTTAAACGATCGTTTTTGTTTCGTTTTCAAAAACGATCGTTTCGTTTTCGAAAAAAACGATCGTTTTTAAAAACGACCCACTCGTTTTGAACTTTTAGAAAACGAATAGCGATCGTTTTTGAAAACGATCGTTTTTATTAAAACGATTTGCGACCGTTTTTTATACGATTGTTTTTAAAAAATGATCGTTTTTGAAAAAAAAGGTTATTGACAATTATGTTAACGAAGGGTCTTCGTTAACGATCGTTAACGAAGGGTTGTCGTTAACGATCGTTAACGAAACGACGAACTTTATCAAAACGGTCGTTTTTTGGAAAAAAAAATTACATGCAACTTTATTGAATGTCGTCTTACATGAAGTTTAACAGTTGTGGGGGAGTTAAAACTCCTTGATATTTTCTTAAAAACTACTGAATGATAAGTACAGATGCCCTTCAGGTCGGTTTCCTGTCTTCGTTAACGTAGGGGTCGTCGTTAACGATCTTTAACGAAGGTTCCTCGTTAACGATCGTTAACGAAGGTTGTCGTTAACGATCGTGAACGAAGGTTGTCGTTAACAAAGGTCCGTCGTTAACTATCGTTAACAAAGGGTCGTCGTTAACGATCGTCAACGAAACGACGAATTTAAAAAAACTATCGTTTTTAAAACGATCGTTTTGTTTTCGATTTTTCGTCGTAGTTTTCATAACGAAACGACCGTTTTTCTGAAAAATGAAAACGTTAACATCCCTAAGTACAACTAGTCTAGAGTCAATTAATGAAATTAAATTTTTACCTAACATTATATATATTGATTGACAAACATTAATTTCAGGGGTAATAATAATGATATTTAAAATTGATATTTCTGTAAAAATTGTGTCAAAGAATTAATTATTCCAATATCTGCATCTTTAGGTAGGAGAGATCCACACTGGACTCTACTTAGATTAAAAACATTTTCTATTCTTCTTCACAATAGACTAGGAAGTAAATATATATTGGTCAATGACAACGAAACAGAAAATGGAAAGAAGATTATCTTAAAATTGCATTAGAATTTATTTTTGGTATTTTTGAGATAGTTGTTAAACTAATCATAATTTGATCGATGCAAATTAAGAGGAAAACTACTTAGCTATTACCAAGCGTTGTGAACTAGAACGGGAAGATACAATTTATGAGATAATAAAGCTGACGTTGTGACCTCGTAGCTCCTCTAATTTTGATTTTATGCACAAGTTTGGGAAGAATAAGTTAATCCGTTTATATTATAAAGTAAAATTAAATTTCAATCTTTCCTGCAATTTACTGTAGTTTTACCTGCAAGAACAGGAACATTCTAAGTTTTGTTTATCAAGTTTTATTCAAATTTTGGGGCCTCCTGGTTTTCAAATATTTTTAATGATTACGTTATTAGAAGAAAGGTGATTAAAAGTAAATACCGTCACTAAGGCGTCTCATAAATATAAAAAATATATTTCAATCACCTTTCTCTGACTTGGTCGTTTTCTCCAAGTTCTGGTTGCCGGACAGCTACCTACAGAATACTCATTAAAGCACTGGTTTAGCTGAGGGTTGTACAGTGATCCTTCAATGCACCCGCATACACTCTCACCGTACCTGAAAGTTTATGTACAGCATAAGAAATTTAAATTAAAAATTCTCAGTTTGATATGGTTGAATATTTGGCACGCCGTTTTCTCAAATCCAACTATTCTTTAAAAGTATCTGAAACAAATTAAAAAAGATGTCTGCATTTTGTCATGGTCACATTGATTATAGCATGATTTTCTTGAATCCTACAACTAATGATGCATAATTATAGTTTTAATATTCAAAACTTACTTGTTGTAATACAGTTGCATCCCTGCTGGGCAAGAGGTTCGAATGTTAACACATTCGTCGTTGTACAGTATTGGAAGCTGAGGATCCTAAAACAGAAAGCTTTAACTTTTATAAAATAGTACGACCAAAGTAATATTCATAATGAAGAATAAGAAAACTAGAACAATAAAACAAACCTCAGCATCATTTTACGTGAAAAAAAATAATTCTTTATTGTATTTTGCATATCACATTAAAATCAATTAAAAATTAAATGACGTTGCAAAATTTTCTAATCTTGAAACATTCAAGACTGGGATCGTGAAATTGTTGATTATCAGCAATCTAGCCTGTAGAATAACCTACATAGGACACATGATCTAGATTAGCTGACCTAAAACAACTAACCTAAATTAACCTCTAAGTTAATTAAGTCTAAATCTATAACGGTCGGAGACCTTATAGTTCTCGATACAATTGTAAAAAATATTCTTTATATAAATTTAAAATGTCCAAATACATATTATTATTATCATTATTATTATTATTAACTAAGTTAGAACAACTAACCTAGAGAAACGAACACAGATAGACTAACTTAATATAACTTTCGTTGGACAACTAACCTAGACAGCTTACCTAGAACAACTAAAATAGATCAACAAACCTAGATCAACTAATCTAAATTAATTAACCTACAATTAACTAGAACTAGACAACCTAACCTAGTTCAATTTCAGCTAATTTCAAACAATTAACATCAACAATTAACTTAGAACAACTAACATTTATCAACTAACCTGAAATAAATAAACTAGATCAACTAACAGACAGGTTGTCACACATCATATTGGATCGTTACCTAGATCAACTAAGCTGGATTAACTAACCTAGACCAACTAACCTAAATCAACTAACCTCAATCAACCAACCTGGATCAACTAACCTAAATCAACTAACCTAGACCAACTAACCTAAATCAACTAACCTCGATCAACTAACCTGGATCAACTAACCTATATAAACTAACCTAGATCAACTAACCTAGATCAACTAACCTGGATCAACTAACCTAGATCAACTAACCTAGATCAACTAACCTTGATCAACTAACCTAGATCAATTAACCTAGATCAACTAACCTAGATCAACTAACCTAGATCAACTAACCTAGATCAACTAACCTGGATCAACTCACCTAGATCAAATAACCTTGATCAACTAACCTAGATCAACTAACCTGGATCAACTAACCTGGATCAACTAACCTAGATCAACTAACCTAGATCAACTAACCTAGATCAACTAACCTAGATCAACGAACCTGACACAGATTTATTTTGCATACTCCGTGCAGTTCCCCACGAACAGCAAAAAACAGTTCATCCTCAGCGCATGGACCTCTTAAATTAGTTCATTTGAATTCAACAAAGATTGGTAATGTTTGGAAGTTTTTTTATTTTCATTGATTTTTTGTTTTTTTAAATGTAATGTTTTTCGTTGCGAACATAACATAACATAACTATAACATAACTATGTTCGCATCTTTATATGTTAGGTGCAAAACTACGCACTTAACAGAAAAAATATGTATTTAAAATGTCATACATGGGGGTGTAGCTAACCTTGTGGAATGTTTATAACATTGCGAATCAACTATATGATACAGTTTTTTTCTTCTCTTGCACTGCAATGCCTAAAAATAAAGTAGGTCATATCAATACTTCAAATTTGGTAAAAGATCAAATATAATCATATAAAAATCGTTTTGATGCTTGAAATTCAGCGCCCATTTATTTGCATAAGGTTCATTCCCAAAAAAGGGACAGCCTCAAAAAATGATCATCTCCGATATTGGTGAAAAGTGAAATTTGATTTAATGTTTGAAAAAAAAATATTTCATTTTTACCATTTTTTTTTTTGGGGGGGGGGAGGGGACCTCTGGGCCCAGGGATCAGGGATAATGCAAAGATGTAACATGTAAAAAACTTATACCTTGTTTTTTCCAAATATTGTGTTTATCTCTCTCACTGAGAATTCCAATACTATAATTGCTCCTAAAATTACAGAAGTTAAATGGAATTTTTTAAATAAATTGATTCAGAGATGTGAGTAAGCAATGGAAGTTACAAAATTAAATAATATTTTTATTTAGAGTGATAATTTTAGTTTTTAATCACATTTTTAAGTCGCCATTTTGTGTACACAGTAAAAAAATTGCTCGGAATTTCAGAGTTTTTTTGAAAAAAAATCGACAAATTTTTATTATGCACAAATTTTAAATTTTAACAAGCCATCTAACATTTTTGGTTCGTTCGGCTCAGCCGTTGTATTTGTATTAAACAAAGAAACAAAGTAACAGGCAAACAAACTTGGATTAAAATATACTTACTCAATAAAGTGTTTATCTTGTCTGGCATTCTAATTGCATCATCTTGAATACTGCTGAGACGGAGACTCATCTCATCATTGATTGCTTTAGCATTGAGAGGATCATTATCTAGATCATCTTCTTCATCTTCTAAAGGTTCATCCTCCTCCTCTGTGCTGTCAGTGTGCAAATCAATAAAACGAACTCGATCACTTCCGTGTTCCCAATTTCCCATCTTTGATTCTGGTTTATCTAACATATTAATGTTTATCACTTCTTTACTTTTAGCTAGATATTCAACTGGCCTGGTCGTTGTTTCAGAATTTTCTGGTGGTTCTGTATTATTTTCAAGAGTAGATATCTAAAAAATATTGTTTTGTCAGAGGTACAGATATGAACTCAGTTTTTGCTACAAAGTAAATCGTTCTAATCCTTTAACTTTACAGACATGTTGATGTAAACCGTTTGATATTTCAAACCTAAATTATTTAATCTAATGACTCATACTTTGAAAAATAAAAAAGTATTCAAAGATGTAGGGATTAGGAGATTGAAGTTTGTGGCATGAACTCAGCTTCATTAACATAAAAAATGGTGCAAACTTATGAAATATTTTCACATTTAGATTAAACTATCTAATTCCTCTCTAACTGTCCATTTTGAATTCTTACTTATAATTTTAATCTTCCATTGCTACCTCTTTATCTTCAGACTCCGTCACTGACACCATATTCTCCACTACTGTGTCCACATCAGATATTAGCAGTCTTGACTCCGGCCTAGTTTTAAATCATAACTCATTTGATTTTCAACTAAAATTCAGATTTAATCACAATGAAAGAAATAATCGTCTATAAATTGGGTCTGTCCTATTGAACGATTTTTGGACCCCCCCCCTCATATCAATTTGTACATGACGAAATTAGTAAATTAGTATTTATTTATTATTATTTAGGGTTAGTGGGGGGAGGAAGTATAAATATCACATTTTAAAAATGCTCTTAATTATTCACAGCCTCTCTCACGTAATTTAGAATTTATAAAAAATATTCACTTTACTGTAATTTAAAACAGGTGGAATAGTTTCTAGTATTTACTCTATCAGCGTATAAGTAGAACTGACGAGTATGGCGCTCAATTCTACCATTCTTTACGTATCAGGGATAAATATTTCTCTTTGTTTTGTGTTTTCTCGAATTTAACATTCATATCATGAAAAATAGTAATCTTTGAAATGTGTTAATATTTGTAAAATAAAATTGAAACCCTGAATTTCTGAAGCATCCAGCTTATTTATTTAAAATTCTTCATTTTTCAGTAAATGACTATTTTGCTAAATAACTATTATATAGATATAGTTTCATTTGTTAAAAACTCATTTCTAATAAAAAAAATCAAGGTTTGTATGTAATGCAATGATTTAAATATAAGTTTAATGTTCGAACTGTGATGAATATATAGCCTGTAGCTAGACATTACAGCAATTTAAAGTAGAATTTCTGTCTTGAATTCCCTCACTTTAATATTTATTCATTTTTATATTAACAATTCTTAATACTATCCTTAAATTCAATTAACAAACGTGTGTTGTAAAATACCCTTAAAAACGATTTAAAATAGAAAACAGTTTCGCGTGATTATTAACAAAGTACTTTATTATTCAAACATGTTTAAAATACCAACATTTTCGGAGAAAGGAATTTGCTGAGTTACGGTTAAATGTGCGTATTTAGACTTTAAAACAAAAATAAATTGAGTTACAAGCTTAGGCCAGAACTCGTTTTGCAATCCAATGCTTATAGTTTCTTTAAAAATTAGATTATTATATATTACTAGGCTTTTATGGCGCTTTACTTTTAGGCGTTCAGGTAGGGATTTTAAAGCCGCCACTTTTACGTCGCTCTCAAATAAAAAATGTGTTTTTCTGTTTACATCGGTGGACATAAAAAATCGGAACAGTCAACAAGGTTTATCGACGGTCAAAATTGACAAATTTTGACCGTCGATATTTTGGGATAATATGAGTTGCCATAAAAAATATAACCCATTCGGTTCAGCTGTTTTTTTGTTTTTGTTTTTATGCAATCAAGTAAACAAACATACTTACAAGTTAAGATGTATAGATATACATATAGTTTAGATATACATCTTTGAATTCAAAAACCTTTATTCTTCACCAATATTATCTATTTTCTAATATTTACAAAAAAAACATTTAACGTCTTAAAATAATTCGAATTCCATGGATTTATTTAGACAAGGGGAAAGAAAGGTTGTAACTACAGACCTGCATGGTGGTTGTACTGCTAGCCATACTGGTACCTCTGCTTCTTCACCTATGGCAGCTGGTATCATAGCCCTAGTCCTGGAGGTAAATTCTTTAATAAATCATTATTTTTGTTTAAGAATATCAACATAAAAGAAGAAAAAATTAAAAAACTGGTCAGATATGTCCGCACACATTTTTTAATAAAGAAACCACAGATATCCTATTGTTTAAAGCTTTTAGTAAGTCAACTTTTTGTGCGTCCTCGGGGTGCGATTTCAATTTGCGTCCTCATTATAGAATTAAGATATTGCAACCTCCTAGCGTCAACATTTTTATATTTTTCGCCTTCTATGATAAGGGATATGTAGACTTTTGTTGAATTCCCTACGTTAGTTCTATCAGTGTAGTTCTGTCGAAACTGCAATAATTCTTCGGTTAGAGTGGTAGGCATGAGTTAAAATGTAACAACTTTAGTTATTAAAATTCTTTACGACAGTGAAAATTAGAGTTTGTTTAATTGGATTTTTACAATTAGGCCAATCCCAACCTTTACTGGAGAGACATACAGCATATAACAGTAAGAACAGCAAAACAGGCAAATTTAAAGGTATTTATATACAAAAAAATGTTTTGTTTGTTTTTAAATATTAAAGTGATATCCCCGATCTAAAATCAGTAAACCGGCCAAAAAAATTGTTGCTTTTTCTCCTTTGCTTTAATAATTAAGTGCCGAAGAGCCACAGTCACAACTTTTAAAATTATTTAAAATCTAACGTCTTTTTTTATAAACCTTTATTTTTTTAGTTCTTTTATTTTAAAATAATGATGCAAATTTGAATTTTTGATTTCAGGCCCAAGATTGGAGAACAAACGGTGCAGGATACAATGTCAGTCATGCTTTTGGATTCGGTTTAATGGATGCTGGTGCAATGGTAAAACTAGCGGTTAATTGGGCATCTGTACCAGAACAAAAGGTTAGAGATGATTAATAGTGAGTTTTGTAAATGATAGCAAATAATTAGATAAAAAGCTGAACAAATCTTTTCATATCGTTAGCCATCGAAAAACGATAAGACAAAATACTTCAGTTTAATTGAAAATCTCTAAGTGGGGAACTCCTGTGAAGATCGTGAAAAATGTTAATCGTATCTAGTTAGGGATTAAATATATAATAGTTAATAATATATAATTGTAAATCATGTGTAAAACTTCAATTTGATTAAAATTCGCTCCTTCTTCTTTATATATACTTTGTTTGTTTGTTTCCAAAAAACGTCAAAACTGCTGAACCGATCAGGCTCAAATATTTTGTGGGATAAATATTTTGAACCAAAAGAAGGTTTATGGATGATCGAGTTTTCAAAAATTTGCCTCTAATAAAATTTTTTTTTGAACATTCTAAAAATCCACGAAATATTTTTATAAAATCCGCGAATTTTATTTTATGTATACAAAGAGAAAATGTTCACAATTGAAATAGAAGATGGCTAAAAGCATAGATATTTAAAATACAAATTGCGCCTTTAAAAAAGAAGAGCGTAATAATTCAGTTTAGATTTTGTATATAATAAATGACTATAAATAATGCAGGTAAAAACAAAATAAAAAATTTAATCCCTTTAAAAAGTTTTTGTGATGCACAAATTTAAAATCCTGTAAAGTTAAAATTCAAAAATGAAACAAATTGGATGTTTGAATCGCATTATAAGTTTAAGTTTTCTCAAGAAATAAACTATTCTTGTTACTCCAGAAAGAGGAAATATTTTAAATTAAAGTTTATTTTTTTGAATTTAAAGGCAACAACATTAAAGCTTTTATGATGGAAACTAAATTTAGAACTATCAAGACCGAATTTAATGAATTTGAGCTAGTTCGATGAACTACCTACTAAACTTCTATCGGTTCAAATTTGAGATAAAGGTCCATGAGGATCTGAAAAGATTATTCAGAATTTGAACCAGTGGTAGGTATAGTTCAGCGACCTTTCAAATTTATTAAATTTGGTCTCTGATGATTGTATTCATAACATTTTTGTCAAATTGAATAACATTTGTTTTCAATAAAGTATAAATGTTATTGTTTTGGCAAAAGTGGGCAATTCTCATTTTAAAATGTCTTTTGTTAGTCCTGCGAGGCAACATGGGCAGGAGGTATAAAAATACCAATGACTCAGGATGTTCAACTTATGATCCCAGTTCAAGAAGGTTGTTCAGCAGTTTCTGTGCTTGAACATGTCCACGTGAAGGTTAACATCAATTCACTTTCTCAACGCGGAGCTTTCTCTTTGTTCCTAGAGTCACCTAGCGGTACTATATCGAACCTGCTTGCTCCTCGTCCCTTGGATCATTCGGTTTCAGGTAAGATTTCCAAATCCAAAGGAATTGACTCTTTGCCACAAACTCGGATTTTTAATTCTCAATTTATTTAAAACCAAATGTCGTAGACCGTAGATATTTCAAACTATGAATTCTGGTGGATCAAACAATTTAAGTTTGAAATATGAAAGGTATGCATCATCTGGTTGTTGAGATTTAGGTATTATAAAATTGGGATTTGTGGCAAAAACTCAATTCCCCTTTGCGAGAATTCAAATCTACATTGAGAAGACAAAAATATGAACTAAATATAAAGAAGGTTCCCTCCAAAATTTCAGATTATTCTGCAGTTCTAAAGCAAGAAACTTAAAATATATGACTTTTTCTTTTCTCCTCTTCAGAACCAAAAAAAATCTGTGAACATATCTCTTAGAACTAAAAATTGCCCACCGTTTTTATCCACTCATGAAACCTCCACTACATTACCTTTCAGATTTATACATATATCAGGATTTGAGGGATTTCAGATCTGGCCTCTTATGTCCACACACTACTGGGGGGAAAACCCAACTGGCAACTGGACGCTTACAATTAGGTATATCATATTTAAAAACTAAGATAATAAAAGATCATCAAAAAATAGTAAAAGATTCTTCATATCTAAAAAATAAATTGATTTGATAATTTAGCTTTTAACTGCTACTCTAAAGTCGGCGTTGTGAATCGTTTTTTCGCGTGTTTTTCTGTTTGAATTGGTGCACTTTCAAAAATAATAAATTTCTACCTTTTTTGCTGGCAAAATTATACAAAAACCTTTCCTTTGGTCAAAAATGTTGCCTTCCCCCACAAAAAAAAAAAAATTATGCTCGATCGGGATCAGCCGTTTTGTCGTTTTTTTTTTCTTTTTTGACATTACACCCAAATAAAAAGGTAAACATAGTTTGAATTACATCACGAAATTCCTGTTTACACTTCACAAAGTTTAACAACTTTAAACTCTTTGATTTCCTGGCTTCAAGGACACAATTTGCAGTGAAGAAACAAAAGCCAAACTCAGTAAAAACATTTCTTCATCAAAGAAAAAAATCATTGGATTTTCGCTTTTAATAAGAAAATATTCTGCTATGTTTTACCTACAAAGTTTAATTAATTCTCATTTGAATTTGGAATAAACTTCTTTGAGAACTGTGTAGATGACAGGCCAGTGCAGAAAATCTTATTTTTCCCTTTTATTTAGAAACGGGGGAGAGAGAATGTCAAGAATCGATGAATGGAAACTCATTCTTTATGGAACTTCAAACCATCATAATCTATCTATTCAACCTTCTGATGAGAGAAACTGAATTAAGCAGTTTTTCTTCTCACCATATATGTTTAAATAAATTTTTTAACTAATTTTCACATTTTCAAACATTTTAAAATTATCTAAGCTGCAATTGGTTTTATATTTTTCATCTTGACAATCCGGTTCCATCTCATGCATTCTGTATTCTGCTTTGTTTTCCATTCAATAAATAAATCAAAATTGTGTAATCATTCCTAAAGGTTAACCTAATGTATTTGTGAAATACCTAAACTGGTCCATTTGAAACTTATCAATCCAATCCTTTTAAAACTTTCAAATTCATTCGGAAACCACCGTTTTAGTTAAGATCAATTCACTTTTGCAAGAAAAATGTCTTCAAAATATATCGTCATCTATTAAAATGTTTGCTCTGTGTTCCACAGTTTACTCTTAACTTTAAGTTTCGAAATAAAACAGTTTACTTTGGGTTTAAATAGACGTCAGTCTGAATAGGTTTAAATATTTTTTTTCAACCCCCTTTTCCCCCCTAACATTTTATACCTTGACATCTGAATGAAATGAAGGCTGTAATGATGAAAGGGAAGGGGAACAATTTCCTACTTTTCCTACTAAATATATAGGAATTCCAGAACTTAATTTGAATTGTAAAGGTAGGCTTATTGACAAAATTATGGAATACTAAAATTTTATGAGACTCGAAGCTAATCAGGCCAAACTCGTACCAGTACAGCACGGCACGGCACATTTTTACAGACTGTTTTTTGTTCTAACTGTATCTAACACCATTTCTCATAATTATTTCATGAAGTTTTTTTTCTCTCTCAACTCTAAGGGGGATTCCACCAATCCTAATGCTTTTAAACATACGTAAAAAACTGCTTGCACCTTAATAAGTAGTTGATGATCTAATACTGCCTCTAAGTTTTTAAAAGTATATTCGAAAAAAGACCTGCCAAAAGAGCGCAAGGACCTATGAAGTGTTTACACTGTACATCTGAAATACCTCGACCAACAAAAAAAGTGAATCCTTCCAGTAAAATGTGTACATCGGACCAAACAGAATGATTGTCAAAAAGTTTTATTAACCTTTTGTTGATTAAGGAGAAATGTTAAGTTTGTTCCTTTAATAAATTTTCCTGTACAATTGGTGCCCTAGTAAGTTTTGTATTGGAATTTCTGTATCCTGGAAATATCTATAAAATACTGAAGATAAATAAACCTAAATGTTGGGTATTTGGACCAGTATGTCAGATAATGTTATTGAGAGGAGAAAGAGTAAGGTAGAAAGGGTACATACAAGCAACTTTTTGAGAATTAAAATGTGTAAATTATGCGCTATAATGTTAACAAGCACGAACATAAAAATCTATGCTTTATTTACATTAAGACATACTACATGTATATTTGCAACCTGATGGAGAAAATCTTTAATATTTCAAACTTTAACTATTTTATCTGACTTAATATATAGTTTGAAATGTCAAAGGGGTATGAACATCGGGGTGTAAAGATATAGGGATAAATAAATCAGTGTTTGCTGCAAACAGTCTGTTGGTTGACCTTTAAAGTTTTACTCTACCTATAGCATGCGGAAAGCTTAAGTATAAACGGAACAAAAAGAAGAATTGTTTTTGAAGAATTTGGTATAGGCCGGCCAGACACGTTTTATCTGTAAAATTTAAATTAATCGGTTCAATTCTTAAACGCTCCCTTCAAACGGATGATTGAAAGAAAAGTGTTAAGAATGAAAAGAATGGAATTTTCATTACTTTCTTTAGTCTCAGCTGAATTGTTGAAATAGAATATCTTGGATCAGAAGATAAAAACATTTTGTAAAGCTGCAATTGGTCAATTAAAAACAAAATTTTGAAAACATTCACATTTTACAAATTTACTTTTTTTACAAAGTGGAATTTTAATACTACAAGAAAAATGAGCAGAATGGTAAATATCACATCAGTATCATTGAATTTAAGCAGAAATATCCACAGAACTTATTTATTCCTTCCAAATAAATTTATACACAAAAATTTTCTGCGACAATTTAACTTAAAAAATATATTTCCTTATTGCCTGGCCAGTTAATATCTTTGCCATTTATAAAACACAATAAAGTAGATGACAGGTTAAAATTAAGGTTATAAGAGCAAATGTTTTTTAGTATACTTATAGACTGTAGTCTAAAGGGTTGTTAATCGTTTTGAAACGATCGTTAATCGATCGTTTTCATTTCGTTTTTTGACCTTTTTTATACGATTGTTTTTTTTAAAAAAACTATCGCTTTTGAAAAAAACGATCGTTTTTTAGAAACAAATTTTCATTGATAAATACAGGGTGTCCCATATCATATTAGATCGTCAATGGGTCTAAATTACAATTTCTGGGACTAATCAGAAAATTTATGTAGGATAAATCATTTTGAAAAATTGGATAAGGCTAATATAAAAATTTTCTTGCTGGAAATGCTATGTTTTTCGATTATTATATGTTTATTTTGAAGTTAAAGATTGGAGATAATCTAATATGATAGGGGACGCTCTGTATGTTTTCAGACATTCATAAAGACGATTATGAATGTCGTTTTACATGCAATTTCATCGAATACCGTCTCACATGCAGGTTAAAGTTCTGGGGGAGCCAAAACTTCATAATATTTTCTTTAAAACTACTCAATGATATGTACTGATGCCCTTCAGGTCGGTTTTCTCTCTCCTCCTCTCTTCGTTAACGAGGGGTTGTAGTTAATGATCGTTGACGAAACGAAAAAAATTATAAAAACCATCGTTTCGTTTTTTCGTCGTCTTTTTAATAACGAAACGATCGGTTTTCCATACTGAAAAGTACACCAAGTGATGCATATAAAATTCTAGTGAAATTGATCATAATGTGATATTTAAAAATTTGAGTCAAAAACTTTTGCAGGAATAGAATGGTGTCTGAAACCATGTGAAAGGCAAAACATGCTCGGATTATGAAAATTGATTCTTTTGGTATTCAATTTCTAACAATGGACAGTAGATAGAGGATAGAGAAATTTATTCTTTTCAGTATATGATTGACTCACATAAGGGAAATAATGGCAAGCAATAAAACTACATTTTTACATTTATCATTCATCAGAGATAAGCTTGCAATTTTTTTGTTTGTAATTTCAACTGACATACTAAGCAAAAAAGGGCATTCCCAATTAAAAACGGTATGTATATATAAATTTTTGAAATTATATTCAAATTTCCGTAGAACTGCAGTGTACGCTAGCGTGTAGTGTCCAGTCAACTGAGCCGATGTTACTTGTATCACTTGAAAATCCAGAATAATTTTTGTCCAACGCGTACTTTCAAACTTTAAATGTAAATATTTATTTTCTACCACTTCTGGAAATTAAATATTTTTTTTCATAAATATTAAAAAAATGTTTAACAATTGAAATTGTTTCTGTAAATAAAAGAATTGGCCTACTCGATCAGTCAAAGTCAAATGGTAATCTTGTAATTTGGAGACGTGCACTCTATGGAGGGAACCCCCCACCCGTCCGCCATGAGCCTAGACGTGCACTCTGTGGAGGGAACCCCCCACCCGGCCGCCATGAGCCTAGACGTGCACTCTATGGAGGGAACCCCCCACCCGTCCGCCATGAGCCTAGACGTGCACTCTGTGGAGGGAACCCCCCACCCGGCCGCCATGAGCCTAGACGTGCACTCTATGGAGAGAACCCCCACCCGTCCGCCACGAGACTCCTAGATTTGCTATGCAGCACCGAGCCTACGCTATGCAGCACCGAGCCTACGCTATGCAGCACCGAGCCTACGCTATGCAGTACAATTAAATTGTTCACTAAAACTTTTTTTACGCGAAAAGAAAGAAATAAAGAAAACAAATTCTAAATTGAATTCGATTTGATTTGTTTTTAATAATTTGATTCAAGAAATATCTCTTTAATTGAATTATTTTTAATATTTAGATAATTCTTTTTTTTAAATATCTGCATTAAAAGATTTATCTAAACATAAATAATTTTCAAAAAAGGTATCTTTTGAATCAAAGATTTTAAAAAATATAATCAAATTTACTTTACAATTTGTTTTCGTAATATCTTCATTTTTGCATAAAAAACTTTTGAAGTTTTAGTATGACATTTATACTGCCTGGGGTTTCTACCCACACCACTTTAGATACAAATGAAGAGTGACTTGACTTAATTCCTAAAAACGTTTTTGAATTTTGTTTTTGTCTTTGTCGCAAACTTAAAGTTTCTAATCCTTTTCAAACTGATAGTGTAGATCTTAGATATTTCAAAATTAAATTATTTGATCTAACAGAATTAATATCCAAGGTCTGTCACATTGGGTTGCAAAGATAAAGACATTTCTAACACTCAAATTCTTTAGAAAATAAATATTATTTCTCTGGATGAAAAAAGAACACATAATAAACACTATTTTCGCCAATCTTAGCCACATTATTGGATTTGAAAAGTGATGGAATTAATTCTACACATATATTTCAGATTGCATAAAAGATGGGAATTAAAAGTAGTTCTGCCCATAGAATTATGAATGAGTAAATGAGAACGAAATGTTTACAAACCTGACCATTTATCAATATTGTGGTACACTGTGTAAATATCATGAGGTACTATTTGTGAAGGAAAATAACAACTAGTTCAATAAGTTGTTTACCATGTAATTAAACATACTATTCAGATATTTGGTATGTTTAACAGAGGAAAAGACAACATTTCGCTGGTTAATAGGCCCACGAGATTGGCTTGAGATTTTGTAGAATTGAGGAAAGTTGTCTTGTCACAAACTCAAATTTGTTAAACCCTACATTTCTGCAACCCTCTAAGAAATGTCAAATTTTCACCTCACAAAATTTTTTTGAGCACCGTAACCAAATTTAACTTAGTATCTCGAATCTTCAAATGTTGATGAATGGTAAATGTCAATCAACAAAAGTTGAGAAATTATGCTTCCAGGTTGAATTTGGCTCCGAGGTGCACCAGCAAATTTTGTTAGATGAAAATTTTATATTTCTTAGAATTCATAATTTGAAATGTCTGAGGTTTACAACATTGGGCTACAAAGATATATGAGTTAGAAATTCACAAATTGTGGCAAAGAATTAATTCCTTTTCAGATATCAATAAAATAAACCTATTTAATATCAAAATACACGTTGACCCTCGTAACACAACTTGACGGAGTCAAACAAGTCTGTTTTGTGTAAATCAGCTTGATCTAAGTATAATGATTGTATAAAAGTAACCCATTTTCAGATTTTTGCTTTTGTATACTTAATAGCTAATTCTATAGAGTTCCTGTAACTGGATCAAATCTTCATAAATAAAATGTTACATTCACCATGACAATATGTTTAATCTTTACAATTGATGCAGACAACGTCTCAATAAATTAAAAATAGTCCGAATTTTAAATAGTTTGTTTTATATCATCAAACTCTCATCATTTCTAAGTAGCATGTATGTATATGAATATGTGAAGTATATAATATTTGCATTTGAATGAAAACTAATGTCTACTTTATTTGTTCATACGAAAAGAAGCCTTAGATTATCTAATTTTCCTTAGTATATGTATATCCATCATTCACATATTCTTTTTAAGAAATAACAAAGGCAGCCGACTAAAAAAGTAATGAGTAGGGAGATTTCAGGGCAGTACCTCGCCCCCCCCTCCCCTCCAAGAAATTTAAACTTACCCCTTGTATAGCTTTATACAATTTTTCATCAACTATTGGGACCGAACTGAAATTGACGTTACACGACTGCAGACCTACCTCTAATTTATAATCTTTGCAAATTCCTTTTAGTGTTATCTATATATATAAAGTAGTAATCTCTGTTTGTATATTTTTTTGGATGTTCGATGAAATCTCATGAGCCCTTGGACTTATTTGACTCAAATTTTGATTGGGGAAATCGGTAGAACCACTGGAATGTTCTTAGTTTGGTTTCAAAGTTCTCAGTTGAGTATGTTAACTTTAATAAGGAAAACCCACGGCAAAAGCTAAGTTCCCAATATAGTAGTTTTAAATTTAAAAAGCCCTTTTTAGAAACTTATTGTTTTTTCTTTTGTTTCTGAATCTTCCAGATGTAAATAGGCCTTGATCATGCGCTCGTAACGTGATGGTTTAAAACCCGGACTGAACACGAGAATGCCGTGATGGAGAAACATTGAGGCTTATAGAATTCAAAGGTTTTCTCCACGCGGAGTTGAAATCTCCAGGTCAATGTCTTAAAAACACTCTGCTTCAGGAGAGAATTTGGCCTGTGATAAGTCGAATAAGAATCAGTTATGGATCAACCCTCTTGAGGTCTAGAGGACTGATCCACATCCAGTGCTTTATTGTTCTAAAATGTACATTTCTAGGGCCACAAAAAATTATAAGTGTGTTATTGATGCAACTTTTCATATCAGTCTAGATCTATGTAAACTTAATTTATCTAAGTTTGAGATACTTATGAATCCTAGCTTAAAGTTTTCTGGGACATATTATTCTAGCAGAATTTCATTGATTTTATTGTAAATACACCTTTACAATTATAAAATTTAGGCACATCTAGTGTTATTTGATTTGAAACTACATAAGGTAAAGTAATCTCAAAAATATAATCTACTTTAACATAGACCAATTGAAATTCCATATCTTAACTAGTTAACAAATTGTTTCAATATTGATGGGGTTTTCAAACTAAGGAATTGAGACATAGCAACTAATTCAAATTTTCTGATCCCTATATTTTTGCAAACCAAATAGGATAAATGTTTGATATTTTAAACTTAGATTATTTGAACTAGTGTGGAAGACGATAGTCGGCCTCTGTAAGAGAGTTCCACAACAGTACAGAGAGTCAGCTGGGAATCGTACGAAGCATTGGACTTTTATCTATCTACCTTGTCTGATATGTAAACATTGATTTAGTATATTTCTTCTAATCCTGTTAAGCTAGCATCGTTTACTTAAACGTGTTAGAAAATATATACTGGAATAGTTATCCTTACGTTTTACTAGAGATTGAGTCCTCTATATTGGTGACCCCAACTTTGAACATACAGTTATACTGTGAGAGTACCAACAGTTATATAAGAGTATACCAAATCTATCTAACTTATATTAAACCAGTTATTTAAATGTTTATTCAATCTATCTAAATTCAATCTTTGAAACTGTATAAAAAGAATTCTAATTTCAATTTTTATTCAAAATCAGGTGCTTGATCCTGTCTAAATCTCTAACTCCTTATTTAATTTAAGAGAACCTTTTATGTTATTTATTTTAAAGACACAAGTGCAAGGAAAGATAAAAAATATAAATCACAAATCTATTCAATTGTTAGTATCCTGTTTCAAGGATAATATACCTCTATTTTCACGAATCTTAAAACTAACATATATGAATATACTTAAACAAAAGGAAAAGGAGGGGAGGGGTGTATTGGTAAAGACAAAAAGGTACAAAAAGGGGAGGTACATAAATTAGGGATACAGACATAGGGTGTGGGAGGCCTATGTGGGCCTAGGCATAATTAGGATAATTAGGCATGGGGTTGATTCTTTGTGTACAGTGGGTTGGTAGATGCTAGGCTGACATGGTAAGGCCTAATTAGGGGGGGGGGGAATCTCAATACCCCCTGTATGCCTGTTCCCTCTGTTTTGATCAGGTGAAATTAGCTCTTGCTAAAGCAGAATTCCAAAAGATGGAAACGGCGGGCCTTATCAGTCGTTCTGATAGTCCCTGGGCCTCTCCACTTTATATGGTTCCAAGCCTGATGGGCCCTGGCGACCATTAGGCGATTACCACTGTTTAAACAATCTTACCAGACCAGATCGTTATCATCTTCCAAACATTCGTGATTTCACAAACAATTTAAAAGGTTGCATGTATTTCTCAAAACTCAACCTTGTGAAAGGTTATAACCAAGTTACCATCTGCTGCCATTGTAGCCCCATTCCGTTTGTTCGAATTCCTCTCTATGCCGTTTGGATTGAAAAATGCCTCAGGATCTTCAGAGGATTACAATGCATTTTCGTCTACCTGGACAATATTTTGGTGGCAAGTCAGAGTAGAGACCTCCACCTGGAACATCTCTGTGTAGTACTTGACCTCCCGGTACTGAATGGTTTGGTTCTCAACCTGGAGAAATGCAGTTTTGCTCAGAGAGAGATTGATTATCTTGGTCACAGAATCACTCCTGCAGGGATTGTTCCTCTCCTTGGTCATGTTAATGCTCTACTTCTTCAGCCCCATCCTCAAGATGTATGTGGTCTCCAGAAATTTCTAGGAATGGTTAATTTCTCCTTCCTGGAGTTGCTAGGACTCTCCCCCCTCCCCCCTCACTGATGCTCTGTCTGGAAGTCCTACAGTCCTTCCCTGGTCCAAGGAATTACAAACTGCTTATGATAAAGCCAAATCCACCCTTGCCTCTGCAAACATCCAAAAAATTTATTTACTTTTATTTTCAAAATTAGCCAAAGTATGATTGAAGGATGGACAAGGATTGGACTATCAAGAAGAAATAATGAAGAACAAGAAATATAGAAGTTTCAAAATGTTTTCCATCTGATATCATATTGAAATTTAAAAATATTGTAAGATTTAATTAAAATAAAGTATTAAAGTTAAAAACATATGCCTCTGCCTCACATGTTAGAACAGCTCTACAACAAAAGGAATTGGGTGTTTGGCGTCCCCTAGCTTTCTTCTCAGCCAAACTCTCTGCCACTCAGCAACGATACTCTGCCTTTGATAGAGAACTGTTGGAAGTGTTCCTAGCTCTACGTCACTTTCGTTTCAAGCTGGAAAGGAGGAAGTCATAACAGATCATCTGCCTTTAGTTTCAGCTCTCTCTTGTGTATCTCTGCCTTGATCTGCCTGTCAGCAGCGTCAAATAGCCTACAAATCCGAGTTCACCAGTGATATCAGACATACTCCCCACTGAAGGGTTGATAATTCCACTGAAGGCTTGGTATTCCCACTGAAGGGTTAATTGCTACCACTGAAAGGTTGATTGTTCCCACTGAAGGGGAGCTGCAAATGTTATTGTAGATGCTCTGTCCCATCTCTCTCTGCCAATCAGCATCCTGCATTGTTCCCTGATGTCCAGCTGCCTAAGGTGTCTGTGGTGTCAGAGGTATCTGAGGTGTCTGAGGTCTCAGAGGTGTCAGATCTTCCTGTGCACTCACCTTTTTGAGCCTCCGCCATAGGGATTTATTTCTCAGAACTGGCTGCGGTACAACTTTCCTGCCCTCATGTGCTACGCCTACTGAAGTCTCCTACTCTCCGCCTTGTCACTGTGCCAGTTGAGGGTGGTTCTATACTCTGTGAAACCAAAACAAAGGTTCTCCACCCATTGGTTCCATCCTCTCAAAGGTTTTAAATTTTCTCCACCTTACAAGGCCTATCACACCCTGGAATACATGCTTCTAGACATCTCATATCTGCCAGATTTGTCTGGCGTGGTCTGGCAAATGATGTTTAAGATTCGTGCCCTTCCTGTCTCCCTTGTCAATGTGGTAAAGTACTCCGCCATGTTCAGCCTCCACCCAGAGAAAATTCTTGTTCCTTTTAGAAGATTTGAACATGTTGATGTTGACCTTGTTGATCCTCTACTGTCATCCCAGGAATTCACATACCTTTTTACATGCATTGCGGGTTGACAACAGTTGCCTGCTTTCTCTCAAGCAGAACAGACCTACTATGTAGTAGTCCCAGAATTACAGCTGGGGAAGCGCTGAGTTTAGTTACGCATCTTGTTTCCTACAGGGGAAGCTGAAAACAAAACTTCATCTTCAGCTTGGTCACTGAAAGAGGAGTTTAACCCCTAGTGGGAATACAAGCCATGCACAACGATACCAGTTTTTTACTCGACCAGATGTGAGGACTGGACTGCCATGGAAGATACCTCTCAAGAGAGCTTTCAGGGATCACAACTCCCCATTTTGCATAAGGGGTGCAGTTATGGGTAAATTCCTTAATTCCCCTAAATGGGAAACAGTATAAAATGAAGGAACACAGGGAGAAATCCCCTGTACCCTTCTTCCTACAAACCTCCTTATCTCTCTCCTACCTGCTCCACATCTCAATGTTAAAAGAACTATTTGGAAAGGCCTTGAAGTGTAAAAACAAGAAACAAGAAGCAAGAAGAAAAAAGAAATTGAACAGAAAAAAGTGGAAGGGAAATCTCTTGACAGTAGAGATGGGTGCTTCAAGCAAGATAAACAAGAAAGAAGAAGAAATCTTTGAACAGGATAAATTAGAAGGGGATTTGATCTTTACACTATCTATTTTTTTCACCAATAGCGACTAAAGACAAATACACAGGATGGCAGACGTCCCATCCCCCCCCCCTCTATGTCCTACTTGAGATTAAAAAAACTGGAAAATGTGCAAAACGCCCCCCTCCCCTCATCCCCCCCCCCCCCATCAAGAAAATTTTATTGAAAGTGTGTTATGAATGTTAGGAATGCAGGAGTTGACTCAGTAACATGACTGAAGCAAAATTTAATAACAAACAAGAAAGAATATAGATACAGGGCTCCAAAAAATAGTTCTGCCTCTGCAATTTGGCTAGCTGCAGAAAACATCTAAAAATTCATTTACTTTTATTTTAAAAATTAGCCAAAGTATGATTGAAGGATGGAAAAGGAATGGACAATCAAGAAGAAAGAATGAAAAACAAGAAATATAGAAGTCTCAAAATGTTTTCCATCTGTTTTCCATTCATATTGAAATGTAAAAATATTGTAAAATTTAATTAAAATAAATTATAAAAGTTAAAAAGACAGGTTGACAAAATGGCCTCAAGTTATACCACTGGTTGGAATTTCTCAGGCGGAGTGTGCCTTAACCATGTTCCACAAGTGAATCTTGTGTTTTGGGGTTCCTGCAATAATCACAAGTGACAGAGGATCGCAGTTCACCTCCTCCTGGTGGTCTGCCATCTGCTCCCTACTTTGTATCAAACACAAAACCACCATGGCCTTCCACCCCCACCATAGTTTCAGTAGAAAAAATATTTCCATTAACTGATAGCGCTGATTTAAGGATTCATAACTCTGATTGGATAGAAAGATTGATGTTACCGCCAAACTATTTCTATTGGTTCAGAATAGACATCAAACACATGCCTGAACCCTGATTGGATCAGGCGCTGATGGACTCGGCATACAGGAGTGCCCCCAGCTCAATGGAATGGTGGATAGGCTCCACAGGCAATTGAAGAATTCCCAACATTGCTCATCTGACCTCTCCAACTGGTTTGAATGAATACTTACCTTGGGTACTGTTAGGATTATGTACAGCTCCCAGGGAAGACTCTGTCACCTCCGTCTTTGAAGCTGTTTACGGCTCTGATTTGGTCCTCCCCAAACAGTTTCTAAAAATGTCAAAAACTCAATGTCTGGTTTTCCCCCTGTCCTACCTCGTCATAATACTCCATCAGCTGCAGATCTCCCAGAGACAATCCCGTCCTCTCTCTCATCCTGTCCAATGGTTTTTATTCGTCAGGAAAGACACATTCCTCCTCTAGCTCCTCTCTATTAAGGCCCTTACAAGGTCTTATCTTGTTCCCTCAAAACCTTTCAGCTCCAGGTTGGGAGAAGAGTAGGGATAGTTTCACTTCAACGAAACAGCTTAAACCTGCGTTCACTGCAGATGATGAGACTCCTGCATTGCCTCCTCAAAATTGTCGACCTTCACACCTCATCCGGTTCCTCCAGCTCCCCTTCAATGCAGAGGACGACCTCAAAAAGCTGTAACTGCCAAGAAGAATGAAAACAGTGAGGTTTAAGCTCAATCCAGTTATAATAAAGGGTTAAAGCTTCCACAACAGTACAGAGAGTCAGCTGGGAATCGTACCAAGCATTGGACTTTTCTGTGATATGTAAACATTGATTTGATATAGATCATCTAAGCCTGTTAAGCTCTATAGTAGCAGACTTAATAGTTTGAAATATTTGAGATATAAGACTTGGGTTGCAAACATATTAGAAAAATATAATTTGTGGCAAAGAAACAATTCCTTGGTGTTTTTCAAAAATTTACTGACTTCATTCCGATGAAGCTTTGACCAGCATAGCAAAACAAAGTAACGTCAGTTGCGCAAAATATAAATACATATTTCATAAATGTTGCTATAGGTGCAGCATTTGTACGTGTACGGGTACCATAAAGTATTGATGCAGATTGCAACAAAACTTTTCAAAATTATGTTTTTAGTCTAGTCTGGATTAGCCAAGTATTCAAAGCAAAAAAATTATTTTACTATTAACGTAAAAATAAGCTTCAAAATAGATCGTAAAAAAGAAATACAGACATTTATAGCAATTGAGGAAAACACAAAATGTGGATTTTTCTTTGTTCTTTTTCTAGTAACACACACAACAGATAATTAAACATTATCGGAAATATGAGACAAGTCGAGTAATTGTTTGCAGTTTCCCATCAAAACTATATTTAACCAGCACACGAAAGTACGAAGGTGTGTTGGAAAATTTTTTTAAAATTTTTTTACATTCTCAAAAAATTATTTCAATTATTTATGCCTGAGATAAAATATATTATTATGTTGTTTGGTTGAAAAGTAAATGTAATATTATTATGTTATACATTTTTTTAACCTCAAGTCTGATAAAGTACTCTGCTAACTCTCACAACATCAAATAAGTGTAAAGGCGTCAACAAACGGCAGCTAAACTCAGTTAATCAACCCTGTTTATTTTCAAATCGTTAACGAAATGAACCGTTCATTGAAAAAAATTAAACAACAATTTTTGAAAATAACGGAAGCCTTATAAAAATAACGGTATATTTCATAACTTTTTAATTGGTTTGAACTGCATGAAAGACGTAAACAAATATTTATGTTTAACAATGTGTGATGATGAATTTAATTCCATTCATTATATAATAGAACCATTCTAGTAAAAGAACTTACCAATCGTTAATGGTGAAGACAGTTAACGAATATTTGGTGATTCTACTGTTAGCATCGTTGAGAAATTGAGATCGTGAACAAACGGAAACTTCAATAAAAAACGGAAAAAACTCATTTATTAAACAATAAGTTTGATTGTACAGCTTTTTGAGCCCCTTGTTGGTTTAGTTAATTTTTATATCTGTTCACGAACGAATTGAAAAAAGTTGGATCGTGCGCAGCCCAGTGCATTTAAAGAACGGAATTGTTTCATGAAAATTATATTTATAATTAATTACAATAGCAAATAACACATATAGATAACGTTCTGTCACAAATAAATAGTTTTTATTAATTCTAAAATTTAATTGTACATTTTCAACTTAAATTTCCTCTTTAAATATATTTCAAAAAGGTATGAACATTTAAAAAACTAAATATAAAGACTACGTGTTTTAGAAATTATTAAAAAAGCAAAAATCTTTCTTTTTTGAGGCGTCACGTAAAAATTAAAGATATACGAAAAGACTCATAAACCTGTATAATTTATCTTTTTTATGATTTGTAAATATTGTACTTTTTAGTACCATTAGTCAGTATACATGTACAAAGTCAATTTTAGTATGCATAAAATGCAACTCACAGGACATCAAATGTGCACACATATTTTAAAACTATCGGTGGGGTGCTTTTTATTTTACTTATCTTTTTGCCATATGTTTTTACTTTGAACCTTTTGATTTTTTTAAAGATCCTCTCTATTGCGGACGAAGATTTTACACTTTTTCCGAATTCGGCACTTGAATGGATGTTATATACATTTAATTTCACTGTAAGAAAAAACTTATCCTACATTTCCTCTAGAAAACTATTTATTAAGCTTGTCTAAATCAACCAGAAATAACCTATAAAGTATATATATTATATACCTTTGATATATATTTATATGAAAGGTGGAAAGATAACATTAGACCCCGAATGAAAAATATACACTTTTACCAATAAAGGAATTGAGCATTCGCCACAAACTCGAATGTTATAATTTCAATTTTTCTGTAACCTGATGGTGTAAATCTTTGACATTTCAAACTTATTTTTGTTATCTAACGGAGTTTATAGAGTTAGGAATATCTAAGGTCTACGTCTTTGGATTGCAAAAATATAGGATTAGAAAATCAGAGTTTGTGGCAAAGACTCAATTCCTTTACATTGGAGATACAACTTTTGTGTAGTGAATTTCTGGATTAAGAAGTTATCCGTATCTGTGGATTAAACTGATTCCGTAATTTAATTTTATATTGGGGATAGATATCCCCTATACGATGTATATTAGCGCTATGTCTCACAAAAGTTTAAACATAGAGAGAATCTTGAATAAGTAGTAAATATTCTATGTTGTATCTGTAGAACACTTTTCTTCTTGGACTTGTTGTGACCAATTATTCTGAAAGGCTGCCGGAATTGGAAGTATTACTGTATGATTCTTCTCTGTGGATATTTTATTGAGTACCTAGATAAATACAACTTTAGTACATTCATATACACATATCAAATAGAAACACTTTCATACATAGATAAATATACACTTTAGTACATACATAGATAACATTTCATCAAATTAAGATGAGACTAATTCAAAGAAACTTATTATTTTAAAAAACTAGATCTGATGATGATGCAATCTGATGGTTTGATATTTTAATGCTTAGATTTAAATATAAAAGTTTTACGACATCAAGGTGGAAAGATATAGATATTAGAAAAATTGATTTTGTAGCGCTTAATCAGTCCCTTTAATAAAACCAATTCATTAATCAGTTCCATCATTGGAACTAATTAATAAAATAATTTATCTCTTTATCTTTTCAACTTGTTGTTATACTTTTGATCTAGTGGAATTCTATATTTGGAAATATCAAAGAATACGACTTTAAGTTAAAAAATAAAAGGATAAGAAAATTTGAGTTTGAAAATTAGTTTCTTTAAATAACGACTATCAGTAAATGCAATACTAAATTACAACAATTAAACATAAAAGTTTATGCCGGAACCTAATTTTATGAATGTGAACTGACTACCGCCGGCTCAAATTTGATTAAAATTCTTCCTGTATCTTTAAGTATGAATCGGTGGTTAAAATTTGTACCGCCAGTTGGTAGTTTAGCGACGTAGCTCAAATTAATTAAATTCGGATCTTGTCATGTCAGAGGACTATGAGTAATTATCATTTAGAATAAATGTATAACTTTGAATATTTCAATAATTTTTAGTTTAAGAATAAATCTTGTATAATTAACTTAGAGTTAAGTTTAACTATTACTCCAGTCTTATAATGATATATGCTTTTTAGATATATATTAGGTAAAAAGGTGAACTTTTGAGCATAATTTAATGATTTACCTAAATGGGCCAGCCATTATTACCCTTTTCTACCATTTTTTTGTTAAAACTCAGTCAATTTTAAAAACGTGATACCATCATGAAAATAATTGAACTTTGTTCTATAAATGTTTGACAAAAGTTGTTTGAATTTATGTTTATTAAAGGTGAAATATTCAAGAACAGGTGGAAAAGGTTTGTTCATTAGCGTATATGATCTTTGCTAGTTTTGGTGAAGTATTTTAATAAGTGCGATTTGAACTGGCCTAGCCAACATAAATCTTGGTTTTTTTGCTGCTTAAATAGTTTAGTTCATAGCTCGACCGCCTTTAAAGATATCAAACTTTTTTACTATAGTGCAATCTAACTTTAATGACCGGGCATCTTTTGAGAAACAACAACTCTTATCTAGATTGTTTGGCTAGACAGTCGAGCGAAGAGGGAGAAAATCAGACCAAAAAACAATTTTTATCGTAAACTTTTTTGCCTTCACCTTACACAAACAAAAAAAGGTTTTATAGTTTAACCCTAAATTGTCAGAATGATCTTAAAGAGTATGGGTCGAAAAAGTAAGAATTTGAAAATTTTTAATTTCTCTCAAATAACATTTGCCCCATGTTAAATGATTTTCAAAATGGTATTACACTTCAAAAAGCCTAAACATTTAGTGAGTTAAAACAATTTAGTTAAAAAAGGCCAAATACCCATTTATAATGCTAAAATTTTGTATTTGGTTAATGCTTCATAGAAAAATGTGTCGCATATCTGCGATTTTTATTGTGCACTATGTTTTGTTTTTATTGCATACAAAGGAATTGAGTCCTTGCCACAAACTCTGATTTTCTAATCCCTATATCTTTGCAACCCAATGTCTTAGACCCAATATATTTCAAACTAAGTATACTGCAGTTAGATCAAATAATCTAAGTTTAAAATATCAATGGTTTACTCCATCAGGTTCCAAAGATATAGGGATTGTGACAAAAACTCAATTCCTTTACAGGAATAAATAAAATATTAATTTTATTTTCGTTTTTCCAAACTATCGTGTTTCTACTTTCTAATACTCATTTACTGAAGCCTGCCTATGTTGTTAACTATGTATATTAAATCTTTTACAGGAAACAATATAAGTATCAAATACATTTTGTAGATTAAAGAAACGTAAACATGAATTTGACAAAATTCTTTTCCAATTCAAACTGGAAGCTATTGTGGTACAATAAATTCCGAATACCGAATAAAATAAACATTCAGTTAAACAGTTTAAAGTTTGTGAAAGAAAGAAATAACAAAAAAATGTTAAGATAAATATTTTAGTTGAGAGAGTTTTTTTTATGGAACTCATTTTTGTGGTGTTTAAAGATTCTGAGGCTTCTTTCGTCGACATTCTGCAAAGAAATCTGCCAAGTTTAGAGGATTTAAGAAGATGAGTTCCTTTTCAAAGAGAACCAATTCTCTACAATTTCACACTGATATTCCTAAGATCTTTCTAAATCTTTATACATACTTACAGGGTTACCCACAAAGAATGAGACTTCAGAGATGACTATCGAATTTTTGAGTTCTATTCACTTATTAAAAGGAGCTTTTTCCTTTATCAAACCATTATTTAGTAAAACAACCAGAGGAATTGAGTCTTTGAAACAATATCAAATATTTAAACCGCAATATCTTTAGAACTCGATGTTGTAAACCTTTGATATTTCAAACTCAGATTACTTAATCTATCAGAATTCATAGTTTGAAATATCTAAGGTCTGCAACATTTGGTTCCAAAGATATAGTGATTAGAAAATCAGAGTTTGTGGCAAAGACTCAATTCCTTTATCATTTAATTCGTCATATCACGGGGTTTGGGCCGTCTTTAGAGTCTCGCCATTTTTGTGGGTAATCATCGACAGATCAAGGTCCAAGGATGATGGAGAATGCGGTATTTACCCTAAACGGATAGAGTTCGTCGATGACTCAATTTTCTTATTATTATTATCATACACTGATGTAAAAAAATAAAATAATAATTTTTGTTTTCTGCCGCCTTTAAACGATATAAGCTAAATTCTATGCTTTTATACAGATAATTTAGATTATATCCGCAAAAACGCGGAAAATTCGAATTTTATTTGATTTTTTTATTTATATAAATTAGATATATATCCTTGATCTGTTGAAGGTTTAAAGGATACCGTTGTGAATATTAACTGGAATTCTTTGAATAAAAGTCACTTGAAAATGAAATTACGCTTACCGTCCCTTTTTATGAAACTAAAAATAAACTTCTACGTAGATGTAAAACCATAAGTCTTACTTACTCTATAATATTACTTTTTACAAGAACATAAACAAGTCAGAGTGGGAGTAAAGGAAATCGAAACTTTTTGTTGTACCCAACCCTGTGACTATTTTTTACTAAAACTCATAGCTTTACAGAAGTAATGAGCTATAAAACCAAATTCTTATATCGGGATTTTTGAAATAATCAGATTTTTAGAATCTCTAACGAGATAAGCCAACTGTCATAGAGAATTCCCGAATTATCGAAAATCCTCGTTTTGCTATTGATTTTCATTATTCAAGGCCTTTTAGGTACCAAAAGCTTGAAATGTAAATCCATGCATTATTGCGGGGTTCAAGATGATGTTTCCAAGCCTTTTTAAAATCTCTGAAAGTTTTTTGGGGGAAATCTGATTTTTTAACGCTTTTGGTTAGTCAACATTTTTTTAGGATGCATTCATATTTCTGTTCACACAAGATTTGGTGAGAAGAAATGCAAAATGAAGAGATATTTTTTTTCATTGTTTTCAGTTTTTCTTCTTGGATAAATCATATATATATCAAATCATTAATCTAATCGGGCATTTTATCTCAACCCCCTTTTCAGGCATAGGTAGGTCCAGGGAGGCAGGATTTTTAATTTAAAAATTAACATTTCAGAGGAAACCTGAAAAAATTATGATAAATATGCCATCATTTAGCATATAGCTTTTCCATTTTTATATAGATTAAAATTGTTAAATGTTTCATGAAAACTTCGCTTTTTTATAAAACCATCTTAAAATGGTGTTATATAACAAAATGAGTCAAAAAATTAAATTTTCCGCAAAAAAAGTTTGCATTACGTTTTACAAGGGTTTCAAAACAATTTTGGAGATTTAACCTTATTCCTGCTGGGGGGGGGGGGGCAATTTGTCCCCCCCCCTGTAGTTTTTTTTTACATAACTCAAAAAGTATTCGTCTGAGGCTGTTGAAATTTTCTGACTTTTCCTACATACCCAAAACCCTTAAACCCTTAAACAAGACCTGCCTTTTTATTTTAATATCTTTATTTGTCTAAGGCTTTGAATAATGAAAAGCATGTCAAAAACGAGGATTCTTGATAATTTTGGAATTCTCCAAGAATAGGATTTAAGCCCTATTTCGTTACCAATTTTAAAAATTAATTTATTTAAAAAATTCCCATATGAGAATTTGGTTTTATAGCTCATTAGTTCCGTGAATTATGCAGTTTCAGAAAAATATTGTCCCCGGTTTGAAAAAGTCTTGATATCCTTGAGCCCCACTGTGAAGTGCAAGTTTGTAACTGAATTTTGATTGTCTTTACTTCTGAGAACAAGTGTATTTATTTGATAGAAGGATAGAGAGAAAGTTAGAAATCCCAAGTTACAGATAATTAGATAAAGAGAAAACAACTCAATATATAGAGAAAAGATAGAATTACCTACAGAGTATACTAATACTTAGCTCTTATTTTGCTTTTTAAACTCTAATAAACTATTTGTTTATGTAGTAAAACCAGATAAAAGATAAATGTTTGATATGACTTATTTTTCATGCTTTAAAATTCATATACATCAAAACTCTACTCATAGATTTCGTATCAGCATTACCTGAATATCAACTCTCTTATGAAATGAAAAGAATCGATTACTCGCCTCAATTTTAATTGTTTTATCCTTGTATCTCTGCAACCTGATGACGATAACATATAATAATTCAAACTATGAATTTTCCCTGATCAAATCTGTAGACATAGTTTTAATTATCATAGATTTACACCATAAGGTTGCAAAGTTTCAACGATTTAAATACTTAATGTGTGGCGAGTGTTTTTTAACCCTATCCCTGCTGGGGTACTTGAAAACCAGGATATGCTGGTGGATATCCCCCCCCCGTCTAAATTCCATGTTTAATGTCCAAATATGACAAATGATACATCATTGGAAAGCTCTTGTGCTCTACTTTTAGAATCTGTAAAAAAAAATGCAAATTTGCAAAAATTGAATTTTTTATCGCAAAATCCAGTTATACAGTAAAAATGTTTGCAAAAAAAATTGCCCAAAAAATGAAAAATTAGACATTTTTGAAAAGCCCTTGACCATACCATGTCGAATATGCAAAAATTTTGCCCAAAATTTGAAAAAACCTGATGTTTAATTAAGAAAAACTAAAAATGTTGACAGGTTGTTTGAAAAAAATTTGCATTTTTTTTTTGCAAAACTTGTGCAATCCGTTCCCTTATGTCATAGGCTTTCTAAAAAGCTAAATTTTATCAAAATCTGACAAGTGAAAGTGGGTCAAAACAAAGATTTAGTTTGTTACAGGAAAAAGCAGTCATTCAGGCAGTGTGCCTGAGGACTCAGGCAGTTAGTATTAAAGCCCGGTTTTAGGCCTAAGGGGAGGGCTTTGGGTATGTAGGAAAAGTCAGAAAATTTCAACAGCCTCAGACCAATACTTTTTGAGTTATGTAAAAAAAACTACAGGGGGGGGTCAAATTGAACCCCCCCCCCCCCCAGCAGGAATAGGGTTAAGTCTTACACTGATTGCGCCAAGACAAAGATCTGAACTTAAAATTTAAATGCATAATATTTATCTACTGTTCAATGCATACATTTAACACAAATGCATTTTTAAGAAGTAAGCTACAGATTGAAAATACACTAAATCATTATCTAGCTATCTATATAGCTGAACGAAATAGCAGGAAAGGACAAGGGATTCAAGAGGGAAACAGGACCAACCAAAGGACAAGGGATTCAAGAGGGAAACAGGACCAACCAAAGGACAAGGGATTCAAGAGGGAAACAGGACCAACCAAAGTGTAAACGACAAATTTTCATTTCCAATCCAACTTAATTCGTCTTTAAAGATCAAATTTAAATGATAATCTTTTTCATTAAAAATCTAATATGCGAATAAAGATAAGTTTGTTATCTTTTTTAAACACTTGAAGCCAAAGTGTTGTGAAAAAACTGCAAAACAAATTACTTGGAAATAATGAATTAAGTAAAAATCCATGAAGAGAGATATTTTTTTCTGAATAGATAAATGAGATAAAAAAGAAACTCTGTTTGGAAAACTATGAGATACGAATAAAATAAAAAAAAATAGGATAAGGATGGAAGGAAATGAGATTAACGATAAAATAATAGGAAACTAAGGACTATTAATGTTTCATGATACCATGCAATTAGTAAACCAACTAGACATGCCTTTTGGTTTGTGGTGAGAACTGAGGGCAGAGCAGAAGTTAATTGAGGATCAGTGGGTAATGTTTACAGGGGGATATTCGATAAAAACAAAGTTTAAAAAGAAATATTATATTAATGATTTACAGTTCTTTGTAGAGTTAAATTCATTTCTAAATCACAAGGTAGGAAAGTTAATTTTAGGGGAATTTTCTTTATGAAATCACGAGGAAGGTTTTGAGAAATGGTTAAGTAGAATGCTGGGAATAGGGAGAACGATTGTGTGGTTCTTCTCTCTGGATATATTATTCAGAACCTGCAGATTCACGAATAGATAAATAGATGGATAGGTTAAATCATGATATATAGTTAGTTTTTAATTATTCAAAAAATTAATATTTAAATTAGCACAAAACAGATGAATACAAATATTGATTAAGAAGAGAAAAGAATACAATTATAAAAAATTGATATATATATAGAAATAATTGATATAGCAGATGTCCATCAATAAAAAGAAAATATAACAATAAACAAAAAGGTGATTGGATGACACGCTGATCCCAATTTTTTTTGGTTAAAACGATTTGGTAATTTAATCCTTAAACAGTATTTGCGGATCATTTTAAGTTTCTACCTGCAAATATTTAAGAACAAGGGATGTAGGACAAGATTGCATTTCATCAGCTGCCGCTCTAAAAAAAAATTTAGGGGTTTAATAGAATAATGAATTGTTAAGAATTTAATTCTTATTCTATAATCTTCTGCAATTTTAACCGTTCTTCTAATTGTCGACTAATTTTAAATTCAAGATGCACAATAAATTTTCTTAAATTCAACTAACATAGTAAGCAAAATACGAATTTTAGTATAAAAAGTTTAAAATGGTAAGGTTGATTATGATACTTTAAAGATTTGAAAACTTATTTAAAAGTTTGAACTGAGAAGATTTATCCCTCGGTTGAACGAGATAAACTAGCAAGAATTGGTTTCTAGTTTTCAGACTTACATTTTAATATAGAGCAATAAAATAGATTAAACAGTAAAAAACATAACAAAGGAAAAACAAAGGAAATCGGAATTTATAATGCAAAAAGGTTTTGGGTTTCAAGTTTTTCAAAGATTACTCTTAAAATAAACGCAGAGATGAACCCTTCATTTCTCTGAAAAACTTAATTGAGTTAACATCACTTGGTGTCTACCTTATTTTTTCCAGGCACTTGCCTTCTCCCTTCTGCATTATGACAAGCCCATTAGCATTTCTAAAGGCCTAGACAAAAAAAGGGCAGTGTTAAACTTGTTTATGAAGTAATGAAGAATTTGAGAATATAGGTAAAAACAGGGTTGTGACGAAACTGATTTATATTCAAAAATGATTTTTTCGATCTTAAAACGTGGCGTATTCTGTAAATTAAGTTTTTTGGCCTTAGCTGAAAACTTTAGAATGAGATATCCTTAATCCCAATTACTTAATCTAAGTATCCAAGGACAGGCTTTTGATTTCCTTCTTAATCAGTTCTTTCTTGGATATAGTAGAGAAAAATCAAAAACCTGTTTTTTTAATTTAGTAATCCTTCCCGTTTCTGTATATATTCTTAAATGGCACGCAAAATTTCAAATTTATCGGCTTCATATATGCGACTCTGATTAGTTGAATTTTATACACTTTTCAGGATACCAGTACAAAATTAGGTTAGTCTCAATATTAAGAAAAAGAGAGGATCAAGCATTAATCCCAATATCCACCATTCTAAAGTTTTCAGCTCTTGTTGCATATATCCGTAAGTCACTGTTATAGAAAAACCATGATTAGAAAATAGAAATTTCAAGAGAGAAAAACGAGAAAATGTGACTTCTTTTTGCTCGAAAACAACTCTGCAATCATTACGGCCAAAAAATTATTTATGATTTTTTTTTCTTTTTCGGAACACCGTGTGTTAATTATACCTGAGCTTCTACGGCCATACTCTTTACCATTTCCCGAGCTACACACAGATTCTTTACCTGCAAATATATATTGTATATATATGATAATAATATATATTTCATATTAGATATAAGTAAATTAGATCGGGGAAATATATATAACTATATATACATTTATATATATATATAAACGTAACCCTTTCCCTCCTGGGTAACATTAACATCAGATAGGTGACAAACTGACATATCAACCAAATTAACAAAGTAGGTCATATTTAACTACTATATCTAGCGTCAAACATCTCATTTAAATCCCTAGGCCCTTTTTAAAGTTTCATAGAGCGATTACACATGAATTATTTATGTTTACTTAATCCCCTGAAAAAATAAGACAAAATAGAACGTACAGTATATGCGACTTTGTGACCTATATATATATATAGCTCCTCTACTTTTAATTCTTCGAACAAATTTATCCAGTTTATCAGAAATTCAAAACATTGTTGTTCTTTTTATAAGCTCTTTATAAAGAGGATTTATGAGCAAAAACAAGTAAGATTTCAGCAATTATTTTGACGTTACTCATGAAACATTTGTTTTATTAAATATTCTTATTTTCTTTGAAAATTCCTCTTCTTTATAAATAACTAGCTTGGGAATCCAGTTTTGCCTGGTAACTAAACTTTCGCTATTAAAGCCATCCCACTCAAGTTAACCAAGTCAAGAACATTCTCATTTCTCTACCGAGTTCACCAATACAAATTTGAGGCAAAACAGTCAAGGGATTAATGAGTTATGAACGAACATTTTGTAAATTAAGAATTAAAATATTTGTAAGGGTGTGAACGACTTAAACAGAAAAAGGACTTACCTCTACTCTCTCGACAGTTATTCCCCACGGATCGCACGCATGCTTAAATGTGCTCAACACCGTTTTAGCGATTTCTTCTCTAGAAATAGTTTGACTTTTTAAATAATCTAGTTGTCTAAGTTTGAATACAGGTCACTGTGGAACAAACGTTTATTCAAGAAGATTTTACAATTAGTTTTTCTTTTTTGTTGTGAATCAATTTGCAAAATGTCTTCAATTTATAATTTCAACTTGGCTAAATGTGTAAAGTACAGTTGGACCCATTAAATAGTGGAATAGAAAGACGATATTTAAGCAATCTTATATTTATTTACTTGATGATTGTTTAATACAAATAGTTTTACCAGTAGAACAATCAACTTATAGGGTCCGTCCTAGTATACGGTTTTTGGACCCCCTCCCCCCCTCCTATCAATTTTGTACATTTATTT
>NW_019396300.1:195659-198069 GCF_000591075.1 Eurytemora carolleeae | reverse complement strand
GGGGGGGTCAAATTGACCCCCCCCCCCAGCAGGAATAGGGTTAAATTCTGTCAGATTAAATAGTCTGACCCTGGACTAAACAGGACCAGAGGCGTTTGATTTCTTTTCTTTTCGGAATTTAATCGCGTTTTGGTCTTTTATTTGACAACATTTAAACTTTCGTAGTTAACTTTCTTAAATCTTTTATTTAAAATGCATACGCTGACAAAAAAAAAGTATGAAAGAGAATTTTGTTTTTGTTTAATAGGTCAAATTGTGATAGATAGTTACAGCGTGCTGGGATATAAGGATTGAATTATAGCTGTTAAATCCGTGAGGTTTGAAAATCAAAGGTTTATTGTTGAATCCGCTGGTGCATCAGGTTTTAACGATGAAGAGTTTATGAAATTTAATATCGAGGCTTTTGTTTTGTAATTCTTTGCTTAATAAGTTATTTAATTTATTAAAGAAAAAATACATATTTTGTATATATACATTATAACTAGAACTATTTGTTCCCCCGCCGTTCAATAAGTTGCCAGAGCTGGAAGTGTGAATATAAATTAAGATTAATTTGGTTCGGAATATTTAATTATTAAATTTATATTGCTCGAATAAATTATCATCCAACCAAATAAATAAATTGATTTTAATTTTCAAAGAATTCACAGAAATTCAGTTAACAGACATTAAACAGTGCATTATTTTTTATCAATATTCTGAAATAAACTTTAAACTTAATCGCAGATTTTTCAATTTTTAATTTTATACATTCTACAAACATTATCTTCTTTTTTTCATTAAGTACAATTCATTTAATTAGTATTATTTCAGTTCATGGTCTATTCTCTTTAGGGTGGCCCTTGATTTTTTCGTTTTTAGCAATGTTTTGGAATTTTTTCAGTGTTTTTGTAATTTTTCGGCCAGTTTTGTTACTTTGAACAAAATCAGCCAATTTTTGGAGAGTAGATATCCAAAAGTTGATGTACATTGAATTTTCGATTTTAATAGAAAATTACTTTTGCAAGAAAATAATTTGATTTTTCTCAAAAAAAAGTTGAAATACTAAGATATTTGTTTCTGCACGTTGACCCCATTTTAACCCTATCCCTGCTGGGGTACTTAAAAACCAGGATATGCTGGGAGGGGGCAAGTTGACCCCCCCCCTCTAAATACCATGTTTTATGTCCAAATATGACAAATGATACATCATTAGAAAGCTCTTTGCTCTAATTTTAGAAACTGCAAAAAATTTGCAAATTTTCAAAAATTGAATTTTTTATCGCAAAATCCTGTTATATAGTAAAAATGTTTGCAAAAAAAAATTTGTGGGGGAGGTCCAAAAATCGTATATTAGGAAATTATCCAACTTAAGAAGTAAAATGGGTCTGGATAAAGTGTACGATGCTCCTTTGTTTCATGCTTTTTGGACTTACACTAATATAAAAGTTGCGTAGAACAGTAGTCTTTCTATTCTACAGGTTTATGTGTGTCGTTTAATCAGAAGATATATTCTTATCTTAAATACTCAGAACTAGTTTTATATTATTCCCCCCGCTATTTGAATACTTAATTGAGATTCAACTTTAATACCTGCACTTAATTCTAAACCTAAATTTTAATGTTACAGTTAAAGAAAAATGGATCTCAAATGGTTGAAAAAATGTGAAACCTTACTTTTTGAACCATTTTTTGGTGATTTCTAATATCAAAGCAATCTTAATAATGATAATGTAACTATACTTATTGTGAAAAATATTTTGTTTTACCTGTGAGAGAGCAAAGCCGAAAGCTTATATGTGCCAAGTATTGAACCTAAATAAATGAAACATTTTCTAGATATAAATTTATTCTAAAAAAATGTAAAAACACTTTTCAATTTTAATTTTTAAAATTATCGTAAATACCTAACGTGGAAGCTGCAAGACTTCGAACGCTCTAAAATAAAACATATATATATGAATACTAAGAGAAAATATACAGGTTGACTAAACATGTTTAAAGTTTTTTGCCTTTTATCTTTTTATCTACATATTCTTATATATTCTTTTCAAATGTGTACACATACTACTTAAGTGTTAAACAAATGGATCTCAAGTTTGCCGAGACCACGTTCTGTATAATCTAATGTCCAACTTTAGTCAGCGACTAAACGGGCTGTATCAGCAAACGTACTATATTTTTGATAAAAAACGCAATATCTGATATAAATATGTATATATCCGTGTAAAACAATAAAAAATAAATCAAATGCTATTAATTAATTAAACTATTTTACCTGGTTATAATCTTGAACTCGTATTGCAGCTCTAACGGGGTCATGGACCCTGAGAAAATATATATTTTATTTTTAAATCTTTATGTTTTTGAATTTTTAACCCTATCCCTGCTGGGGTACTTGAAAACCAGGATATGCTGGGGGGGGGGGGGG